>NC_080067.1:58639571-58943794 GCF_949987535.1 Balaenoptera acutorostrata
TCTGGTTAAGTATCTTAAGGAAAATTCCATACTGTGAAATTTGCAAGTTTAGTGACAGTCATTAAACTTACATATACTTTCTATGATCAAAATTATGTAGTAAGTTTTTTTGGAGGAGGGATGTGCAAGAAAAAGGTAGATATGCATCTCAGCCAGGTATTCATTAACTCGTTCATGTAATATGTATTTGTCAGATGCCTATCATTTGCCAAACACTGATCCAGGCAGTGGGTATACAGTATTGAACAAAATAGATCCCATCACTGAACTCTAGGAGCTCATTGTCTAGGATAATAAACGGAAATTAAAGAAACAGACATGCAAATAAAAATATCATAAAAGCTTGAAATAAGTGCTCTGAGGAAAAATTATGTGAGAGTACTGTGGGTAGAGATAATACTTTTGATTTGTATGGTATATGTTTACTTTGGGGTTTGAACACTGCGAGGAGACTGTGGAGATACATCCTTCACATGTGTATAAAGTTTGTGCTCTTCTAAATGATAGAATTTTTTGAGTTGCATAAAACTTAAAACATAAGCATGTGACTTGGAAGTACTATCTAAATATTTCTATTTAGATGTTTAACTAGACACACATAATTTCAAATAGTTTTGTGGTCATATATATTTACTATTGAATACATAATGGTCTGAGGGTTCTTTCTTTACTTAATTGCGTTATACTTCTTTACTATTCTTACCTAATTTTAAACTTAAACCCTCAGGAAATATGGCCCTTATGTGTTTTGGTTGATTGCTTAATAGCTTTATGGCTAATACTCTCAATAGAACTTGTTAAATGTAATACATCTGTTATAAGGTTTAAATGATACCTTGTTCCAGATCCTAAGAAAAGTACAAGTAATTATGTTCTCATTTTATTGGTACGCCATTGCCTTTACAGTGACAGTCAAAAGCATTGTGCAGTGTAAATAGAATAAAATATAGTTCTCTTAATCTGGAGAAACAGGTTTATTTTTTTCAACTGGAGATATCTGAAATGCTTGTCATAAAGAAATTATAAAAACATTTGAGTAGATATTAAACACTACAGAGAGCTTGAAGGTAAATGCTTAAGTTTTTCTTGGTGACTCCTGCATAAGTTAGCTTATGATCAGATAATCAGTTGTCTGGGTAAAAAACCAAACAAACAAACAAGTGTTTAGATGCTTAAGTGTATATAGTGTAACACATTTGACTAGAAAAATCTGAATGGGACATTTTTTTTTTTTTTTTTTTTTTAAAGTTTTACTTGATTTTATTTATTTATTTATTTATTTATTTATTTTTGGCTGTGTTGGGTCTTCGGTTCGTGCGAGGGCTTTCTCCAGTTGCGGCAAGTGGGGGCCACTCTTCATCGCGGTGCGGGGACCGCTCTTCATCGCGGTGCGCGGGCCTTTCTCTATCGCGGCCCCTCCCGTCGCGGGGCACAGGCTCCAGACGCGCAGGCTCAGCAATTGTGGCTCACGGGCCCAGCTGCTCCGTGGCATGTGGGATCTTCCCAGACCAGGGCTCGAACCCGTGTCCCCTGCATTAGCAGGCAGATTCTCAACCACTGCGCCACCAGGGAAGCCCCTGAATGGGACATTTAAAAAACTTTATCCTTTGCTCTTATTTTTTAAAGCTAACATCTGATTTAATAACAATTTCAAAAAGTTATTTGAGAAATGTTAAAAAGTTATAGAAGATGTTAGCTTTACTGATAATTATGTAAAAATTATATTTATTAATCTGCCAGCAGATGTCAAATATAATAAAAGCAAGTATTAAAAAGACTGGATGAAAAGTAGGCAGAAACTAGAAGGGATATTTGCATTTACATGGTTTGTCAGCCAAAAATATTTGTCAGTTTGTGTAAGGCAGGATGGCTGGAAACTAAGAAGTTTGTTTGTAAATTCTGCTAAATCCTTGATTGACCTCTGGACTATACGTAGTATGCTATGCTCCAGAAGATCTTGTAGAAAGCAACAGCTGAAAGATTAAAAGGACTTTGCAGAGATTTCAGATACTGTCCAAGGTAAGAAAGATAAGAGGTTTAATCTAGGAAAGTTAAATGTACTCTAGAACATAAATCAACCTCTTTCAAAGATAGTAATAGAATTCAAAGACTAAAATGTGTTTTTCACAATATATAGTACACAATAAAAATTTGCTAGGCAAGTGAAGAAACAGGAGAATATGAGCCAAAATCAAGAGAAAAACTGAATAGGGGGGGACCTTCAAGATGGCAGAGGAGTAAGACGTGGAGATCACCTTCCTCCCCACAGATACATCAGAAATACATCTACATGTGGAACAACTCCTACAGAACACCTACTGAATGCTGGCAGAAGACCTCAGACTTCCCAAAAGGCAAGAAACTCCCCACGTACCTGGGTAGGGCAAAAGAAAAAACAGAGACAAAAGAGGAGGGGTGGGGCCTGCACCTTGGGGAGGGAGCTGCGAAGGAGGAAAAGTTTCCACACACTAGGAAGCCCCTTCACTGGTGGAGACGGCGCGTGGGCAGAAGGGAAGCTTCGGAGCCACGGAGGAGAGTGCAGCAACAGGGGTGCAGAGGGCAAAGCAGAGAGATTCATACACAGAAGACTGGTGCTGACCAGCACTCACCAGCCTGAGAGGCTTGTCTGCTCACCCACCAGGGCGGGACGAGTGGGGGCTGGGAGCTGAGGCTCGGGCTTCAGAGGTTGGATCCCAGGGAGAGGACTGGGGTTGGCTGTGTGAAAACAGCCTGAAGGGGGCCAGTGCGCCACAGCTAGCCGGGAGGGAGTCCGGGAAAAAGTTTGGACCTGTGTAAGAGACCATTGTTTCAGGGTGTGTGAGGAGAAGAGATTCAGAGCACTACCTAAATGAACTCCAGAGATGGGCGCGAGCCATGGCTATCAGTATGGGCACCAGTGACAGGCATGAAATGCTAAGGCTGCTGCTGCAGCCACCAAGAATCCTGTGTGCAAGCACATGTCACTATCCACACCTCCCCTCCTGGGAGCCTGTGCAGCCTGCCACTCTCAGGGTCCCACGATCCAGGGACAACTTCCCTGGGAGAACACACGGTGCACCTCAGGCTGTTGCAACGTCATTCTGGCCTCTGCCGCCGCTGGCTTGCCCCGCATTCCCTACCCCTCCCTTCCCCTGGCCTAAGTGAGCCAGAGCCCCCTAATCAGCTTCTACTTTAACTCCGTCCTGTCTGAGCGAAGAACAGATGCCCTCAGGCGACCTACATGTGGAGGAAGGGCCAAATCCAAAGCTGAACCCCAGGAGCTGTGCGAACAAAGAAGAGAAAGGGAAATTTCTCCCAGCAGCCTCAGGAGCAGCAGATTAAATCCCGACAATCTACTTGATGTACCCTGCATCTCTGGAATACCTGAATAGACAATGAATCATCCCAAAATTGAGGTGGTGGACTTTGGGAGCAACTGTAGACTTGGGGTTTGCATTCTGCATCTAATTTGCTTCTGGTTTTATGTTTATCTTTGTTTAGTATTTACAGCTTATTATCACTGGTAGATTTGTTTATTGATTTGGTTGCTCTCTTCCTTTTTTTAAAAAAAAATATATTTTATTTCTTTTTCTCTTTTTGTGAATGTATATGTGTATACTTCTTTGTGTGATTTTGTCTGTATAGCTTTTCTTTAACCATTTGTCCTGGGTTCTGTCTGTCTTTTTTTTTTTTTTTTTTTTTATAGTTTTTAGCACTTGTTATCCCTGGTGGATTTGTTTTTCTGATTTGGTTGCTCTCTTCTTTCTTTCTTTCTTTTATTACTTTTTAAATTTTTTATTTTTAATAACATATTTTTAAATAACTTTATTTTATTTTTCTTTCTTCCTTTCTTTTCTTTTTTTCTCCCTTTTCTTCTGGGCTGTGAGGCTGACAAGGTCTTGGTGCTCCGGCCAGGTGTCAGGCCTGAGCCTCTGAGGTGGGAGAGCCGAGTTCAAGACATTGGACCACTGGAGACATCCCAGCCCCACGTAATATCAATGGGTGAGAGCTTTCCCAGCGATCTCTGTCTCAACACTAAGACCCAGCTCCACTCAATAACCAGCAAGCTCCAGTACTGGACACCCCATGCCAAACAACTAGCAAGACAGGAGCACAACCCCAGCCATTAACGGAGAGGTTTCCTAAAATCATAATAAGTTCACAGACACCCCAAAACACACCACCAGATGCGGTCCTGCCCACCAGAAAGACAAGATCCAACCTCATCCACCAGAACACAGGCACCAGTCCCCTCCACCAGGAAGCCTACACAACCCACTGAACCAACCTTAGCCACTGAGGGCAGACACCAAAAACAATGGGAACTACGAACCTGCAGCCAGCGAAAAGGAGACCCCAAACATGGTAAGTAGAGCAAAGTGAGAAGACAGAAAAATACACAGCATATGAAGGAGGAAGGTAAACACCCACCAGACCAAACAAATGAAGAGGAAATAGGCAGTCTACCTGAAAAAGAATTCAGAGTAATGATAGTAAAGATGATCCAAAATCTTGGAAATAGAATGGAGAAAATACAAGAAACGTTTAACAAGGACCTAGAAGAACGAAAGAGCAAACAAACAATGATGAACAACACAATAAATGAAACTGAAAATTCTCTAGAAGGAATCAATAGCAGAATAACTGAGGCAGAAGAACGGATAAGTGACCTGGAAGATAAAATAGTGGAAATAACTACTGCAGAGCAGAATAAAGTAAAAAGAATGAAAAGAATTGAGGACAGTCTCAGAGACCTCTGGGACAACATTAAACACAGCAACATTCGAATTATAGGGGTCCCAGAAGAAGAAAAGAAAAAGAAAGGGACTGAGAAAATATTTGAAGAGATTATAGGTGAAAACTTCCCTAATATGGGCAAGGAAATAGTTATCAAGTCCAGGAAGCACAGAGAGTCCCATACAGGATAAATCCAAGGAGAAACATGCCAAGACACATATTAATCAAATTTTCATAAATTAACTACAAAGAAAAAATATTAAAAACAGCAAGGGAAAAGCAACAAATAACATACCAGGGCATCCCCATAAGGCTAACAACTGATCTTTCAGCAGAAACTCTGCAAGGCAGAAGGGAGTGGCAGGACATATTTAAAATGATGAAAGGGAAAGACCTACAACCAAGATTACTCTACCCGGCAAGGATCTCATTCAGATTGGATGGAGAAATTAAACCTTTAGAGACAAGCAAAAGCTAAGAGAATTCACACCACCAAACCAGCTTTACAAGAAATGCTAAAGGAGCTTCTATAGTCAGGAAACACAAGGGAAGGAAAAGACATACAATAACATAACAAAACAATTAAGAAAATAGTTATAAGACCATACATAACAATAATTACCTTAAATGAAAATAGATTAAATGCTCTACCCAAAAGACATAGACTGGCTGAATGGATACAAAAACAAGACCCGTATATATGCTGTCTACAAGAGATCTACTTCAGACCGAGGGACACATACAGATTGAAAGTGAGGGGATGAAAAAGATATTCCATGAAAATGAAAAGCAAAAGAAAGCTGGAGTAGTAGTTCTCATATCAGACAATATAGACTTTAAAATAAAGACAATTACAGGAGACAAAGAAGGACATTACATAATGATCAAGGGATCAATCCAAGAAGAAGATATGACAATTGTAAATATTTATGCACCCAACATAGGAGCACCTCTATACATAAGGCAAATGCTAACAACCATAAAAGGGGAAATTGACAGTAACACAATCATAGTAGGGGATTTTAACACTCCACTTTCACCAATGGACAGATCATCCAAAATGAAAATAAATAAGGTAACACAAGCTTTAAATGATACATTAAACAGGATGGACTTAATTGATATTTATAGGACATTCCATCCAAAAACAACAGAATACACTTTCTTCTCAAGTGCTCATGGAAATTCTTCAGGATAGATCATATCTTGGGTCACAAATTAAACCTTGGTAAATTTAACAAAATTGAAATTGTATCAAGTATCTTTTCCAACCACAATGCTATGAGACTAGATATCAATTAAAGGAAAAAGATCTGTAAAAAATACAAACACACAGAGGCTAAACAATACACTACTAAATAACCAAGAGATCACTGAAGAAATCAAAGTGGAAGTCACAAAATACCTAGAAACAATTGACAATGAAAACACGATGGCCCAAAACCTATGGGATGAAGCAAAAGCAGTTCTAAGAGGGAAGTTTATAGCAATACAGTCCTACCTCAAGAAGCAAGAAACATCTCAAGTAAACAACCTAATCTTACACCTGAAGCAATTGAGAAAGAAGAACAAAAAAACCCCAAAGCTAGCAGAAGGAAAGAAATCATAAAGATCAGATAAGAAATAAATGAAAAAGAAATGAAGGAAACGATAGCAAACATCAATAAAGCTAAAACCTGGTTCTTTGAGAAGATAAACAGAACTGATAAACCATTAGCCAGACTCATCAAGAAAAAAAGGGAGAAGACTCAAATCAATAGAATTAGAAATGAAAAAGGAGAAGTAACAACTGTCACTACAGAAATACAAAGGATCATGAGAGATTACTACAAGCAACTATATTCCAATAAAATAGACAACCTGGGGGCTTCCCTGGTGGCGCAGTGGTTGAGAATCTGCCTGCTAATGCAGGGCACACGGGTTCGAGCCCTGGTCTGGGAAGATCCCACGTGCCACGGAGCAACTGGGCCCGTGAGCCACAGTTACTGAGCCTGCGCGTCTGGAGCCTGTGCTCTGCAACAAGAGAGGCCGCGATAGTGAGAGGCCCGCGCATCGCGATGAGGAGTGGCCCCCACTTGCCACAACTAGAGAAAGCCCTCGCACAGAAACGAAGACCCAACACAGCCATAAATAAATAAATAAAAATAATTAAAAAAAAAATAGACAATCTGGAAGAAATGGCCAAATTCTTAGAAAAGCACAACCTTTCGAGACTGAACCAGGAAGAAATAGAAAATATGAACAGACCAATCACAAGCACTGAAATTGAAACTGTGATTAAAAATCTTACAACAAACAAAAGCCCATGACCAGATGGCTTCACAGACGAATTCTATAAAACATTTAGAGAAGAGCTAACACCCATCCTTCTCAAACTCTTCCAAAGTATTACAGTGAGAGGAACCCTCTCAAACTCATTCTACGAAGCCACCGTCACCCTGATACCAAAACCAGAGAAAGTTGTTACAAAAAAAGAAAACTACAGGCCAGTGTCACTGATGGATGTAGATGCAAAAATCCTCAACAAAATACTAGCAACCAGAATCCAGCAGCACATTAAAAGGATCATACACCATGATCAAGTGGGGTTTATCCCAAGAATGCAAGGATTCCTCAATATATGCAAACCAATCAATGTGATAAAACATATTAACAACTTGAAGGAGAAAAACCATATGATGATCTCAATTGATGCAGAAAAAGCTTTTGACAGAATTCAACACACGTTTATCATAAAAACCCTCCAGAAAGTAGGCAGAGAGGGAACTTACCTCAACATAACAAAGGCCCTATATGACAAACCCACAGCTGATACCGTTTTCAATGGTGAAAAACTGAAACCATTTCCACTAAGATCAGGATCAAGACAAGGTTGCCCACTCTCACCACTGTTATTCAACAAAGTTTTGGAAGTTTTAGCCACAGCAATCAGAGAGGTAAAAGAAATAAAAGGAATCCAAATTGGAAAAGAAGAAGTAAAACTGTCACTGTTTGCAGATGACATTATACTATACATAGAGAATCCTAAAGATGCTACCAGAAAACTACTAGAGCTAATTAATGAATTGGTAAAGTAGCAGGATACAAAATAAATTCCGAGAACTCTCTTGCATTCCTATACACTGATGATGAAAAATCTGAAAGGGAAATTAAGGAAACACTCCATTTACCATTGCAACAAAAAGAATAAAATACCTAGGAATTAACTTACCTAAGGAGACAAAAGAACTGTATGCTGAAAACTGTAAGACACTGATGAAAGAAATTAAAGATGATACAAACAGATGGAGAAATATATCATGTTCTTGGGATTGGAACAATCAATATTGTGAAAATGACTATACTACCCAAAGCAATCTACAGATTCAGTGCAATCCCTATCAAATTACCAATGGCATTTTTCACAGAACTAGAACAAAAAATTTCACAATTTTTCTGGAAACACAAAAGACCCCAAGTAGCCAGAGCAATCTTGTGAATGAAAAACAGAGCTGGAGGAATCAGGCTCCTGGACTTCAGACTATACTACAAAGCTACAGTAATCAAGGCAATATGGTACTGGCACAAAAACAGAAATTTAGATCAATGGGACAAGATAGGAAGCCCGGAGATAAACCCACGTACATATGGTCACCTTATTTTTGATAAAGGAAGCAAGAATATACAATGGAGAAAAGACAGCCTCTTCAGTAAGTGGTGCTAGGAAAGGGGACAGCTACATGTACAAGAATGAAATTAGAACACTCCCTAACACCATACACAAAAAAACCCTCAAAATGGATTAAAGACCTAAATGTAAGGCCAGACACCATAAAACCCTTAGAGGAAAACATAGGCAGAGCACTCTGTGACATAAATCACAGCAAGATCCTTTTTGACCCACTTCCTAGAGAAATGGAAATAAAAACAAAAAGAAACAAATGGGACCTAATGAAACTTAAAAGCTTTTGCACAGTAAAGGAAACTATAAACAAGACAAAAAGACAACACTCAGAATGGGAGAAAATATTTGCAAACAAATCGATGGACAAAGGATTAATCTCCAAAATATATAAATAGCTCATGCAGCTCAATATCAAAAAAACAAACAACCCAATCCAAAAATGGGCAGAAGACCTAAATAGACATTTCTCCAAAGAAGATATATAGATTGGCAACAAACACATGAAAGGATGCTCAACATCACTAAGTAGAGAAATGCGTATGAAAAGTACAATGAGGTATCACCTAACACCAGTCAGAATGGCTACGAACAGTAGCCAAAAATCTACAAACAATAAATGCTGGAGAGGGTGTGTAGAAAAAGGAACCCTCTTGCACTGTTGGTAGGAATATAAATTGATACAGTCACTATGGAGAACAGTATGGAGGTTCCTTAAAAAACTAAAAATAGGACTACCATAGGACCCAGCAATGCCACTACTGGGCATATACCCTGAGAAAACCATAATTCAAAAAGAGTCATGTACCACGATGTTCATTGCAGCTCTGTTTACAATAGCCAGGGCTTGGAAGCAACCTAAGTGTTCATCAACAGATGAATGGATAAAGAAGATGTGGCACATGTATACAATGGAATATTGCTTAGCCATAAAAAGAAACGAATTGAGTTTTTTGTAGTGAGGTGGATGAACCTAGAGACTGTCATACAAAGTGAAGTAAGTCAGAAAGAGAAAAACAAATATCGTACGCTAACACATGTATATGGAATCTAAAAAAAAAGATTCTGAAGAACCTAGGGGCAGGGCAGGAATAAAGCCACAGAGGTAGAGAATGGACTTGAGGACACGAGGAGGGGGAAGGGTAAGCTGGCACAAAGTGAGAGAGTGGCATGGATATATATACACTACAAAATGTAAAATAGATAGCTAGTGGGAAGCAGCCGCATAGCACAGGGAGATCAGCTCGGTGCTTTGTGACCACCCAGAGGGGTGGGATAAGGGAGGTTGGGAGGGAGATACAAGAGGGAGGGGATATGGAGATATATGTGTACGTATAGCTGATTTACTTTGTTACATAGCAGAAACTAACACACCATTTTAAAGCAATTATACTCCAATAAAGATGTTAAAAAAAAAGTGAATATAAATTCACTCTGAGATAAACCAGGGGTTGAAATCAGCTGAAAAGATTTTTAAAGCAGGATTTATGAATATACAGAAGGGTTTAAAGGAAGATGTGGTCCTAGTGAGTGAAGTCATAGAGAATCATAGTAGAGAAATAGAAGCTATGTTTTTAAAATGGAAAATTTAGAGCTAGAAAATAGATATACAAAATGAAAAATTTATTGGGTGGGGCCAAGAGCAGCTGATGAATGCAGAAGAAATGGACAATAAATGTAAAGATAAATCAATAGGAATTATCTGATCTGAAGGACAAAGGGAATAAAAGATTTAAAAAAAAGAAGAGAGTCTCAGTGAACTGTGGAACAATATTAAGGGTCCAATGTATGTGCATTTGTGATCTCAGAAAAAGAGGAAAGAAATAATGGGGCATAAAAGTATTTGAAGATATACTGGCACCCAAAGTCTCTAATTTTGTGAACATAATTGATTTTCAGATCCAAGAAGTTCAGGGACCCCAACAGCATACATACAAGGTATACCACACCTAGGCACATCATTGGCTGACTCCTGAAAACAAATGTTAAAAAGAAGATATTGAAAGTAGCTAGAGAAAAAGCAGCACATTATGTACAGGGAGAATTTGACTGATTATTTTTCATCAGAAACAAAGGAGGACAGCAGACACTAGAACAACATCTTTAAAGCACAGAAAGAAAATATCTATCAAAATCTATCAATTTCAATTCTATATCCAGTGAAAATGTTCTTCAATTTGAAGATGAAACAAAGATATTTTCTCATTAAAAAATTGAATGGATTTCAAGAGCATATCTGCACTCTAATTAATGTTAAAGGAATTTCTTCAGGCTGAGGAGAATCAATACCAGATGGTAAATTGATATATAGGAAAAAATGGAGAAGAGCAGAAGTAGTAACTATAAAAGTAAATATTAAAAAATATATTTACTTTTCTCTATTTCGTTAACAATCATCTGAAAACATGAGACATTCTTTATGGTTTGAGCTCAGTCACATTACCAAAGCCATAAAAATAAATTGTGTAATAAAATTTCATCGAAACTAAAACTTCTGGTAAGCCAAAGACCCCATTTAAAAAGTAAATACTTGAGCCATAAGCTGGGCAAAAATATTCACAAAATATATATTTGACAAAGGATTTGTCATCCAACTGAAAAAATAATTTAAAAAATAAGCAAAAGATTTGAACATAACACTTCACAGAGAAAACTATGCACATATGCACATATAAAATAAATACAAGCAATTATCAGGGAAATGAGTATTCCAATCAGAGCAATAAAAAGCAATACAAAACAATAAAAAACAAAAAGAATGTTATATGGCTTTCTAGATAGTTTTGCAAAACTGATTACTACAAAAAAATCTTCGCAGTGATTGGGTATATATGTATGAACATTTTTTACCTCAGTTGTCTATTGTATGGCAGTCACAGCTCAGGTCTTTAGATGGCTGCATGACCTCTTTTTATGTAGACATAGGGTATGCTTTGTATGGAGGCTAGAAAACTCATGTTGTCTACTCTGTTTTGTGGTAATGTGTCCACTGAAAAGAAAAAATAAATTCTTTTTTTCTCTTAAAGATGATTTACAGTCCCAGATATCTTAAAGCCATTTTGTTTGAAAACATACATGCTTATCTACCAAGCTGTAAATTAGTTGTCCCTCAGCCCACTTAACTTAAGAGATAGCAGTGAGATGGGTCAGCTTTGTATCTCAGTGACACCAGTGGACTTGAGGACTGAGAGGGTGGAGCGCTGAATGAGATGTCATTTGTAAGTTTTGTCTGATTCCCACATGGATTTGTCCTGGTTGTGTAAGGAGCTAAACTGTGTGGAAGTCAACTTGCAAATGTCAATCTACTTCAGAAGTGGCACCAGAATTAATCAATTTTCAATGTTACTGTTACACTAATTTAAGACCAGACTCATGTTTGAGAATTAAACAAAAAAACGAATAAAAAATAAAAAAGAATCAAGATTATGTAGCACCAGTTCTTCTCCATGTTGGTTTTCATTCTCTCCAGATGTATGCCACACATTTGATCTTAACTCAGATTTTACAACTGCATCTATAAAATTTTAAACATTAAAATGTCAGTTTTTAAGCACATTTTTACTCTTTTTATAAGGTTAGTGCTGAACTCTAAATAATTTAGTTTAACTTTGTTTCTGCCATAGTGGTGATGCCCTTTGTCTATTTTTGATAAAATAAAAATAATTAATACGTTTATTCTTAGTTGTAAGGTATATTACCTTTAAAACAGGGGTTCCCAACCCCTGGGGCTGCAAACTGGTACTGGTCCGTGGCCTGTTAGGAACTGGGCTGCAGAACAGGAGGTGAGCAGCAGGTGAGCGAGTGAAGCTTCATCTGCCACTCCCCATCATTCCCCATCGCTTGCATTATCCGCCTGAGCCATCGCTCGCATTACTGCCTGAACCATTACCTGCCCCTGCCACGTGGAAAGATTGTCTTCCATGAAACCGGTCCCTGGTGCCAAAAAACGTTGGGGACTGCTGCTTTAAAAGATATTTAGGGCTTCCCTTGTGGCGCAGTGGTTGAGAATCTGCCTGCCAGTGCAGGGGACACGGGTTCGAGCCCTGGTCTGGGAAGATCCCACATGCTGCAGAGCAGCTGGGCGCGTGAGCCACAACTGCTGAGCCTGCGCATCTGGAGCCTGTGCTCGGCAACGAGAGAGGCCGCGATGGTGAGAGGCCCACGCACCGCGATGAAGAGTGGCCCCCGCTCGCCACAACTGGACAAACCCTCGCACAGAAACGAAGACCCAACACAGCCATAAATAAATAAATAAATAAATAAATAAATAAATAAATAAATAAATAAAAAGATATTTAACCTTTGTGGGTGATTCTGAGGTAGCTAACCAATATATATTTCCTCTTTAGGCAAGTAAAATCCAAAGAATCAAAATGTTAAATTTTAGATATTAAATCTAATTTCTGCACAGATAATTTCTTTATTTTTACTGAAATAATTATTTATACAGTTAGTACTGAATTCATCAAGTGGATAAGTGAGACTTTTATATCATTGGACTTTAAAAAATTTATTGTTTTAAATCATTGATGGATCTTTGACATTTTTTTCTGCATAAAATGTGTAAGGATATAAACAAAAGTATCAAATCTTGCAGAAATGTATAATGGAAAAGAAACTTTAACCAAAAACATTTTCTGGAGCTACTGAGTAGTCATGGTAACAAAAAGTCACACTCTTTTAAACTTTTGTAAGGTTTTTCATGTGGAAGGGCCTTTAGTTCTTAATAATTGCTATTTTCCTTTCAAAATTATGTCAAAAATATTTCCAAGATGAGAAACAAATACATGGCTTATTTTAAGGGTTTACATTAGGAAATCCACTTAACTTTTTAAAAACAGATCTATGGAGGAATATTTGTTATATAATAACTTACACAAAAAGTGATAATTTGTGAAGTTTTGGCTCATGTATACATGTGTGAAATCATCCCTACAGTGAAGGTAATAAACACGCCCATCGCTTCTTTTAATCCTTTTCTCCCGTCATTCCCTGTCCTACCCTTTTGTCCCCAGGCAACTACTGATCTGCTTTGTGTGTTTATAGTATTCTCATTCATATATTCTCTCTGCCATCCCCTCCCCACCCCAACTCTCTCTCTCTCAGTATTGCTTCTTTTATCCCACATAATTATTCTGAGGTTCATCCATGTTGTAGTGTATTTCAGTACTTCATTCCTTCCTATTCCTGAGTAGTGTTACATTGTGTATATATTCTGCAATTTGTTTATCTATTCAGCTATTGAAAGGTATTTGGGTTTTCAGATTTGGGCTGTTAACATTTGGGTACAAGTTTTGTATGATCATATGTGATCATACACTTTCATTTCTCTTGGGGAAATACTTAAGAGTGGAATAGTTGTATTATGTGGTAGGTGTATTTTGACTTTTTAAAAAGCTGCCAATTCCCACCAGCTATGTATGACACAATTCCATTTTCTTCACATCTTCACCTTAGTATTTTTCATTTTGTCTATTCTGATAGTGGCAGTGGCATCTTGTTGTAGCTTTAATTTGCATTTCCCTGATAGGGATGTTGTTGAGCACCTTTTCATGTCCTTATTTGGCATATGCATATTTTCTTTGGTACAGTGTGTAAATAATTTTTCCCATTTAAAAATTGTTTTTGTTTTCTTATCATTGACCTTTGAGGATTCTTATATTCTGGATGCAAGTACTTTATCAGCTACATGCTTTATAAGTATTTTATCCTGGTCTATGGCTTGTCTTCATAATTTTCTTAAAGTGTCTTCCAAAGACCACAAGTCTTTCATCTTGATGAGGTCTAGGATCCACTTTGAATTAATTTTTGTGTATGGTATAAGTTATTGATCAAAGTTCATGTTTTTGCATGTGGAGATATAATTGTATATTCATATGATACAAGACCAATTTCTCCACTGACTTGCCTTTACCCTTTTGTCAAAAATAATTTGTTCATATATTTGTGGGTCAACTTCTGGCTGTATTTTCTTCTACTTTTCTGTTTTTCAATGCTAATACACAGAATCTTGATTACTGTAGCTTATAACAAGTCTTGAAATCATGGAATGTTAGTCCTCCAAATTTTTTTTTCCAGTTATTTTGGCTCTTGTAGGTCATCTAGAATCAGTTTGTCGATTTTTACAAAATATCTCCTGAGATTTTTACTGGGATTATACCAAATCTATGTATCAATTTGAGGAAAACTGCTTTTTAACAGTGTTGAATCTTCTAAACCATGAGCACAGTGTGTCTATTTATTTATGTCTTTACTTTTTGTACTGTTTTGTAATTTTCAGTGTACTAATCTACATTTTCTGTCAGATTTATCCCTATTTCATATATTTAATGCTATTATAAATGGTATTTTATTTCAATTTTGATTGTTGCTAGTATATAGAAATGCATTTTTATATTAATCTTATATCCTGCAACCATGCTAAAATACTTATTAGTTCTCATATTTTTTTTCTTTAAACCTATCTTTTAGACCACTTTTAGGTTTGTTGGGGAGGAGAAAGTTTCCCCTTCTACCCTTCTTGAGTTCTTGTGCCTGGAAATTGACACAAAACAGATTAACAGGAAAAAAAGAAACAAGTTTAATTTGTGCACACAGAGGTCTCAGAAATAGGACCTAAGAAGTTGCCAAAACAGGCAGCTTTTATACTTTTTAGACAAAGAAACAATTTGAGAGGAATTGACAGGACAAAGAAATTAAGGTTTGGGTGATTAGTTACTAGAAATATAAGCAAAGTTTGGGTTTGGGTAGTAAATTAGTAAAGACATAACAAGGTGTGCTTATATAGGCTTCTTGGCCCTGAATTCCTGATCTCTCTGGTAATAAGGTTTATCTTTCTACCACCACCTCACCCCTGACCCCACCCCCCCATAGAGAGAGGGTACCTTTCACATGGGAGATTTATTTTCTGCTTTCAGGGAGACATAGAGGAGGGTCAAAGTTTCCCTCCTGAATTGGCCATTTCTGAAGTAACTGTAATTAAAATAATCAATATACCATTGAGGCATAATTTGGTGTGGCCGGCTCTGGACCCCCAACAGTTTTGTAGCAAAATTGAGCAGAATGTACAAAATTGTCTTCTATCCTTTTGCCCCAAGCACAGCCTCTCCTGCTGTCAACATTGCCGTTTTTAATTCGTTTCTTTTTTTCTTTTTCTTTTTTCATGTTTCTTGTGCTTGGACTTCTTGAGCTTCTTAGATGTGTGGGTTTATAGGTTTCATTTAAAAATGGAGAAATTTTGGCCATTATTTCTTTAAATGTTTTTTCTATTTTATCTCTCTCCTTTCCTTTGAGGAATCCAATTTCATGTGTATTAGACCACTTGTAGTTGTCCCACGGCTTGCTGACATTCTTCTCTTCATTACTTTAAAAGAAAAACTTTCTTTGTGTTTAATTTTGGAGTTTTTCTATGGCTATGCCTTCAGGTTACTAATATTTTCTTCTGCAGAGTCTAATCTACCATTAATTTCAATGGTTCTGTGTTTTCACCTCACACATTGTAGTTTTCATCTTTAGACATTTGATTTAGGTCATTTTTGTTTATCTCCCATGTCTCCTTAACTTTTGAACACATAAAATACAGTTATATTTTAATGTAATGAAACAGTTTGAATTTAGAATAAGATATGAGAATTTTGTTGTCTATTAAGCGGGCATTAAAAATATTTGCAAAATTGTAAATCAATGCCACTCTTCTTACTAACCATTTTCATAAAAATACACTATCTTAATATGTAATGAGTCTTATTGTTATTTTTAAATGAGTTAAACTATTTTTAAATGTTTTAATTTCCAATACAGTAAATAGCCATAGATTTAACTCATAGAAACAAAAGCTGTTTGGAGTCTTCAGTACTTAAGAGTACAAAGTGGTCATGAAACCAAAAGGTTTGAGAAGTACTGATTGATTATCTGCACACCCCTGAATTTCCATAAAGGATAGTAAAACTGACATCAGATAGGTTCCAGAGGGTCTTCTTCTGAGAGTAGTCTGAAAGCCCCTGCTAAGAAGATTTACAGATAAACTATATGCTGTGGTCTGAATGTTTGTGTCTCCTTAAAATTCATATATTGAAATCTTAATGCCCAATGTCTATGGTATTAGGAAATGGAGCCTTTGGGAGGTGATGAGGTCGTGAAAGTAGAGCCCTCATGAATGACATTAACGGTCTTATGAAAGAGGTCCCAGAGAGCTCCCTTGCCTCTTCTACCACGTGAGGACATAGAAGTTGGCAGTCTGATATCTGGAGGAGGGTCCTCCCCAAACCTAATCAGACTGGCACCCTGACAATGACTTCTAGCCTCCAGAACCGTGAGAAATTTCTGTTGTTTAAGCCACCCAGTCTGTGGTATTTTGTTATAGCAGCCCTAATAGACTAAGACACTATAAAAAAGTATTTCTTCATAAACTTCACAACCATAAATTCTAATGGATCAGATTCGCTAAGAAATAGAGTATCATTCAGAAACAGTCTGGGAATAGCCTTAAAGATACGTGAAGTGAGAATGCAGTAGATAATGTAATTTGAGGCTAAAGCTTGAGGTTCTAGTTCTTAAGTTCACACCATGATTCTTACTTATTTCATCATTTGGGGCATATGTCAATTTGTTTACTCAATTTTCAAAGGGGTCGAATTGATTGAGCATCATAGGGTTGTTCTGAGGATTAAATGAGATGACAGAGGTTGTAGTGTTTAGAAAACTGTTGCAGTATACTTATGTTAAAGGTTATTTATTCCTGGTGCTATTTCAGCTTCTAACTTAAAATAGAAATATGGTCTAAAATAATGTCTGAGATAAGGTCTGGCTCTCCTGGGCAAACTTTTGAGGTTTTATATTTGTTCACATTTAAGTATGACCATTAAGTAAAATTCAAATTGTTATCTTACCTGCTAGGTCAAAATATGCTGTTTTTTTTAATTTTTCTGGTGAAACCATATGCTGCAAATAGCTGAGATTTTGACCTAATTTTGTCTACTAATATTTATCTTTTTCTATAGTTATTTGTGTTTTTCTCACAATTTGAGAAAATAGGTCACTTAGTGTTGCATCTTAGTATGATATAAATAAATTAAAATGTAATTTACTTTTTTTTCTGGTGCATAAGATCATTCCATAATTTTAGAAGATATTGAGCTTATTTTCTTCATTTTTTTTTCCTAAAAATTTGCTCTTTCCTCCTTGCAGCATGTTTTAACTGCTTTTGTGCAATACGTTCAAAGAATTTAAAAATATTATCGAATTTTAAAATATGATTGCAGATGCTGTTTATATCTTTATTGTCTCCGAAAAATTTGAACCTTATGTTTTAGAAGGAAAATGGGATTGCTTTCACCTGTAGTATATGTATTTTCAATTTGCAATAAATTTTCTTTCCAGTAAGAAAATAAAGGACTTTTGCAAGGTTCATAATAGCTAATCTTATTTAGGTTGGAAATATTTTAATAAAAAATCAAGAATTAAAATCTTAAAATATGTATTGATTTTGGTAGAATTATTTAATTAGAAGTATAATAGGTAAGAACTACATATTAAAAAGTACAGCAAATTAGAGTGCTTCTAATTATTCCTATTTTCTATTTTTATTTTTTATTTGTATGTTTGTTGACTGTTTTCTCTTCCATTTTAGAGATCTGAAGGAAAGGGTATTCATAGTTGGAAGGGATTTTGGAATAGTGCTTACTACAGTCACCAAATAATAGATTGTCGTTCGCTCCACCTCTATATCATAGTTCTTTTAACATCACTGAACAGATACTTGGGGATTTAGGAAATGAGTAATGGCACAGCAGAATAATGTAGACAAAGATATAATAGATAACAAAATATAAATAAAACTATAACCTATTTGAATTTGGTATAACCAGAAAAGGCTTAGCTTTATTATGTGTGAGAATACTTTTAGTATTCAAATTATTTATGAGATTAATTTTTTGGTGGTAATTGCTAATTTTCTTTGGAAAATCTACAGTTAAGACACTTTTTGTGGGAATTTTGGTGATTGTAAATGTAAGTCTTAGTGCCTTGGGTGTTCGATGTAAGTAAGAAAAAAAACTGTATTCCACAACCTTTATCCTGTAGCGTTCAGCATAGGTGGGTAAATGAGCTAGGTCAGATTCTACTTTAGCAGTGAAGGAGTTAGAGTAAAAATATGTGAATAGAGCTTAGGGTCAGATCTTAAGGGGCATGTTTGTTTCAGTTTAACTGTGTAGAAAGTGTGATAAATACATCATTGTATGTGGGCTTTGGTTGAAAAAGATAGTTTTTCTACTTGAGACATTGAAAATTTATATCACTTCTCCTTCCAGTTAAAAATACTAAATAATTTCATTATTTTGACCCCTATTGATTTGACAATTGTAATAGCATAAATGAAATTTACTAAAATGAAAAGTGATTTATGTCAAAAAGTGTTCTGCCTATGTTTCCTCTAGGAGGTTTATAGTATCAGGTCTTACATTTATCAGGTTTTACATCTTTAATCCATTTTGAGTTTATTTCATAAAAAAAGAATGAAATTTTGCCACTTGCAGCAAGCAACATGGATGGACTTGGAAGGCATTATGCTAAGTGAAATAAGTCAGGCAGAGAAAGACAAATACTGTATGATGTCACTTATGTGTGAAATCTAAAGAATACAACAAATTAGTAAATATAATAGAAAAGAAGCAGACTCAGATATAGAGAACAAACTAGTGGTTACCAGTGGGGAGGGGGGAGGGGTGATACAGGGGTGAGGGAATGGGGGGTACAAACTATTGGGTGTAAGATAGGCTCAAGGATATATTGTACCACATAGGGAATATAGCCAATATTTTGTAATAACTGTAAATGGAAAGTAACCTTTAAAATTGTATAAAAAATTTAAAATATTTAAAAGGTGAATAAATAAAACAGTAAAAAATACACTAAAGAAATGAAAAGTGAGTTTTTGAAGTGATACAACTAATTTTTTCATCATTTTTATTTAACTCCATCTTGTATTAGAATTCCAAAAGCCTAATTAATTTTCTTAGCTTTCCTCACTTTTACCCCATGGCTTTTTAGAAGGAATGCAGACTCAGGTGGAAGCTGAGGCTTTTAAAAACCATGTTTATTGTTGTTTTTTTTTTTCTTTGCATCTCTGTTCTCTTAGATTTGGGGAGTTGGGGGGGAGAGAGAGAGAGAGAGAAATAATTCTGAATTTCACCATTAGATGGACTAGGTATATATGGAGTACCTAAAAAACAAAACAAACAAAAACCAGCAAAGATTTCTTTTTTTAAGGATAAAAGGATTAGTCATATTAGGAAAAAGCAGAACTTACTTGGACTTTCCATGGTCAAATTTTTAAATTTTATTTTGAATTATATATGGAGAAAGCAGTGCATACAGTTGATGGCTCAGGTAGGGAGAAGAGATCAGCCTTTCCCCTGACTCGTGCCATGTTTATGTCAAAGGAAAGAACCTCCACTGTGGGAGACAGAATGGGTCTGAGCAGGTTTCTGTTCCTTTTGCACATCAGTAGACTATGGGCGTGTCCTCAAGGAACTCAAAGCCCAGAGATGAGAGAGGAGGGATTCTTATGAACTGTGTCTTTGTTCTCCATTCTCTTTTACAAACATCTTATGTGCCAGAAGTCAAGCCTATCCTTACTAAGTAATTTTTTTTTGATTTTTTAAAAAATTCAAACAGAAAGTCACAAAAATTATAATCATCCTCATCAGTTCACTCAGTCCCATGTAATTAATTTTTTTTTAATCTTGATCTTTTGTTAGCACTTTTATGAATTCATCAGTTTTCCATTAAAGTTCTGAAAATACTTATTCATTCAGTTCAGCAGTATAGTCAGTTACCAGAAACCTGTACTTGTCCGAGTCTTTTCCATGAATTCCTTGAAGATGAAACCCTTTTATAGGAACATTTTTGCAAAAGCATCAGAGTACACCCAGAACTGTCTATAAATGACAAAAGACTTAAAAATGACCGCAGTTAAAGGTTTGATGAAAGCTCATAATAATGCCATTGACAAGGAAATTTAGTTATTTCTGAGATATACATTTTAAAGTAATAACTAGAATTATGACATAACATTATACCAAAACATATAAGATTTTTAGAAATTTCATGTAATGTCTGAAACATTTATATTAACATATATCCATACAAATAACCCAAAGAAAGTTTAGTATTAGTTGTTCGATTTTTTTGTTTTTTGTTTTTTTTATACTGCAGGTTCTTATTAGTGATCAATTTTATACACATCAGTGTATACATGTCAATCCCAATCGCCCAATTCAGCACCCCATCATCCCCACCCCATCACAGTTTCCCCCCCGTGGTGTCCATATGTTTGTTCTCTACATCTGTGTCTCAACTTCTGCCCTGCAAACCGGTTCATCTGTACCATTTTTCTAGGTTCCACATACATGCGTTAATATACGATATTTGTTTTTCTCTTTCTGACTTACTTCACTCTGTATGACAGTCTTTAGATCCATCCACGTCTCAACAAATGACTCAATTTCGTTCCTTTTTATGGCTGAGTAATATTCCATTGTATGCATGTACCACAACTTCTTTATCCATTCGTCTGTCGATAGGCATTTAGGTTGCTTCCATGACCTGGCTATTGTAAATAGTGCGACAATGAACATTGGGGTGCATGTGTCTTTTTGAATTATGGTTTTCTCTAGGTATATGCCCAGTAGTGGGATTGCTGGATCATATGGTAATTCTATTTTTAGTTTTTTAAGGAACCTCCATACTGTTCTCCATAGTGACTGTGTCAATTTACATTCCCACCAACAGTGCAAGAGGGTTCCCTTTTCTCCACACCCTCGCCAGTATTTGTTGTTTGTAGATTTTCTGATGATGCCATTTCTAACTGGTGTGAGGTGATACCTCATTGTAGTTTTGATTTTCATTTCTCGAATAATTAGTGATATTGAGCAGCTTTTCATGTGCTTCTTTGCCATCTGTACATCTTATTTGGAGAAATGTCTATTTAGGTCTTCTGCCCATTTTTGGATTGGGTTGTTTCTTTAATATTGAGCTACATGAGCTGTTTATATATTTTGGAGATTAGTCCTTTGTCCGTTGATTCGTTTGCAAATATTTTCTCCCATTCTGAGGGTTGTCTTTTCGTCTTGTTTATGGTTTCCTTTGCTGTGCAAAAGCTTTGAAGTTTCATTAGGTCCCATTTGTTTATTTTTGTTTTTATTTCCATTACTCTAGGAGGTGACTCAAAAAAGATCTAGCTGTGATTTATGTCAAAGAGTGTTCTTCTTATATTTTCCTCTAAGAGTTTTATAGTGTCCGGTCTTGCATTTAAGTCTCGAATCCATTTTGAGTTTATTTTTGTGTATGGTGTTAGGGAGTGTCCTAATTTCATTCGTTTACATGTAGCTGTCCAGTTTTCCCAGCACCAATTATTGAAGAGGCTGTCTTTTCTCCACTGTATATCTTTGCCTCCTTTATCATAGATTAGTTCACCATAGGTGCGTGGGTTTATCTCTGGGCTTTCTATCTTGTTCCATTGATCTATGTTTCTGTTTTTGTGCCACTACCATATTGTCTTGATTACTGTAGCTTTGTAGTATGGTCTGAAGTCAGGGAGTCTGATTCCTCCAGCTCCGTTTTTTTCCTTCAAGACTGCTTTGGCTATTCAGGGTCTTTTGTGTCTCCATACAAATTTTAAGGTGATTTGTTCTAGTTCTGTAAAAAAATGCCACTGGTAATTTGATAGGGACTGCATTGAATCTGTAGATTGCTTTGGGTAGTGTAGTCATTTTCACAATGCTTATTCTTCCAATCCAAGACCATGGTATATCTCTCCATCAGTTGGTATCATGTTTAATTTCTTTCATCAGTGTCTTATAGTTTTCTGCATACAGATCTTTTGTCTCCCCAAGTAGGTTTATTCCTAGGTATTTTATTCTTTTTGTTGCAATGGTAAATGGGAGTGTTTCCTTAATTTCTCTTTCAGATTTTTCATCATTAGTGTATAGGAATGCAAGAGATTTCTGTGCATTAATTTTGTATCCTGCAACTTTACCAGATTCATTGATTAGCTCTAGTAGTTTTCTGGTGGCATCTTTAGGATTCTCTATGTATAGTGTCATGTCATCTGCAAACAGTGACAGTTTTACTTCTTCTTTTCCAATTTGTATTCCTTTTATTTCTTTTCCTTCTCTGATATCCATGGCTAGGACTTCCAACACTATGTTGAATAATAGTGCTGAGAGTGGACATCCTTGTCTCGTTCCTGATCTTAGAGGAAATGCTTTCAGTTTTTCACCATTGAGAATGATGTTTGCTGTGGGTTTGTTGTACATGGCGTTTATTATGTTGAGGTAGATTCCCTCTATGCCCACTTTCTGGAGAGTTTTTGTCATACATGGGTGTTGAATTTTGTCAAAAGCTTTTTCTGCATCTATTGAGATGATCATATGGTTTTTATTCTTCAATTTGTTAATATGGTGTATCACATTGATTCATTTGCGTATATTGAAGAATCCTTGCATCCCTGGGAAAAATCCCACTTGATCATGGTGTATGATCCTTTTAATATGTTGTTGGATTCTGTTTGCTAGTATTTTGTTGAGGATTTTTGCATCTATATTCATCAGTGATATTGATCTGTAATTTTCTTTTTTTGTAGTATCTTTGTCTGGTTTTGGTATCAGGGTGATGGTGGCCTCATAGAATGAGTTTGGGAATGTTCCTTCCTCTGCAATTTTTTGGAAGAGTTTGAGAAGCTTGGGTATTAGCTCTTCTCTAAATGTTTGATAGAATTCACCTGTGAAGCCATCTGGCCCTGAACTTTTGTTTGTTGGAAGATTTTTCATCACAGTTTCAATTTCATTACTTGTGATTCGTCCGTTCATATTTTCTGTTTCTTCCTGGTTCAGTCTTGGTAGGTTATAACTTTCTAAGAATTTGTCCATTTCTTCCAGCTTGTCCATTTGATTGGCATAGAGTTGCTTGTAGTAGACTCTTAGGATGCTTTGTATTTCTGCAGTGTCTGTTGTAACTTCTCCTTTTTCATTTCTAATTTTATTGATTTGAGTCCTCTCCCTCTTTTTCTTGATGAGTCTGGCTAATGGCTTATCAATTTTGTTTATCTTCTCAAAGAACCAGCTTTTAGTTTTATTGATCTTTGCTATTGTTTTCTTTGTGTCTATTTCATTTATTTCTGCTCTGGTCTTTATGATTTCTTTCCTTCTGCTAACTTTGGGTTTTGTTTGTTCTTCTTTCTCTAGTTCCTTTAGGTGTAAGGTTAGATTGCTTACTTGAGATTTTTCTTGTTTCTTGAGGTAGGCTAGTATAGCTGTAAACTTCCCTCTTATAACTGCTTTTGCTGCATCCCATAGATTTTGGATCGTCGTGTTTTCATTGTCATTTGTCTCTAGGTATTTTTTGATTTCCACTTTGATTTCTTCAGTGATCTCTTGGTTATTAACTAACGTATTGTTTAGCCTCCATGTGTTTGTGTTTTTTACGTTTTTTTCCCTGTAATTCATTTCTAATCTCATAGCATTGTGGTCAGAAAAGATGCTTGATTTGATTTCAATTTTCTTAACTTTACTGAGGCTTGGTTTTTGCCCCAAGATGTGATCTATCCTGGAGAATGTTCCATGCACACTTGAGAAGAAAGTGTAGTCTGCTGTTTTTGGATGGAATGTCCTGTAAATATCAATTAAATCTATCTGGTCTATTGTGTCATTTAAAGCTTCTTTTCACTTATTTATTTTCATTTTGGATGATCTGTCCATTGGTGTAAGTGAGGTGTTAACATCCCCCACTATTATTGTGTTACTGTCGATTTCCTCTTTTATAGCTGTTAGCAGTTGCCTTATGTATTGAGGTGCTCCTATGTTGGGTGCATATATATTAATATTTGTTATATCTTCTTCTTGGATTGATCCCTTGATCATTATGTAGTGTCCTTCCTTGTCTCTTGTAACATTCTTTATTTTAAAGTCTGTTTTATCTGATATGAGTATAGCTACTCCAGCTTTCTTTTGATTTGCATTTGCATGGAATATCTTTTTCCATCCCCTCACTTTTAGTCTTATGTGTCCCTAGGTCTGAAGTGGGTCTCTTATAGACAGCATATATATGGGTCTTGCTTTTGTATCCATTCAGCAAGCCTGTGTCTTTTGGTTGGAGCATTTAATCCATTTGCGTTGAAGGTAATTATCGATATGTATGTTCCTGTGACCATTTTCTTAATTGTTTTGGGTTTGGTTTTGTAGGTCCTTTACTTCTCTTGTGTTTCCCACTTAGAGAAGTTCCTTTAGCATTTGTTGTAGAGCTGGTTTGGTGGTGCTGAATTCTCTTAGCTTTTGGTTGTCTGTAAAGCTTTTGATTTTTCCATCGAATCTGAATGAGATCCTTGCAGGGTAGAGTAATCTTGGTTGTAGGTTCTTCCCTTCCATCACTTTAATTATATCATGCCACTCCCTTCTGGCTTGTAAAGTTTCTGTTGAGAAATCAGCTGTTATCCTTATGGGAGTTCCCTTGTATGTTATTTGTCGTTTTTCCCTTGCTGCTTTCAATAAGTTTTCTTTGTCTTTTATTTTTGCCAATTTGATTACTATGTGTCTCAGAGTGTTTTACCTTGGGTTTATCCTGTATGGGACTCTCTGCGCTTCCTGGACTTGGGTGGCTCTTTCCTTTCCCAAGATAGGGAAGTTTTCAACTATAATCTCTTCACATATTTTCTCTGGTCCTTTCTCTCTCTCTTCTCCTTCTGGGACCCCCATAATGCGAATGTTGTTGCGTTTAATTTTGTCCCAGAGGTCTCTTAGACTGTCTTCATTTCTCTTAATTCTTTTTTCTTATTCTGTTCTGCACTAGTGAATTCCACCATTCTGTCTTCCAGGTCACTTATCCGTTCTTCTGCCTCAGTTATTCTGCTTTTGATTCCTTCTAGTGTAGTTTTCCTTTCAGTTATTGTATTGTTCATCTCTGTTTGTTTGTTCTTTAATTCTTCTAGGTCTTTGTTAAACATTTCTTACATCTTCTCAATCTTTGCCTCCATTCTTTTTCTGAGATTCTGGATTATCTTCACTATCATGATTTTGAATTCTTTTTCTGGAAGGTTGCCTATCTCCACTTCATTTTGTTGTTTTTCTGTGGTTTTATCTTTTTCCTTCATATGGTACATAGCCCTCTGCCTTTTCATCTTTCCTACCATTCTGTGAATGTGGTTTTTGTTCCACAGGCTGCAGGATTGTAGTTCTTCTTGCTTCTGCTGTCTGCCCTCTGGTGGATGATGCTATCTAAGAGGCTTGATGGGAGGGACTGGTGGTGGGTAGAGCTGACTGTTGCTCTGGTGGGCACAGCTCAGTTAAACTTTAATCTGCTTGACTGCTGATGGGTGAGGCTGGGTTCCCTCCCTGTTGGTTGTTTTGCCTGAGGCAACCCAACACTGGAGCCTACCTGGGGTCTTTGCTGGGGCTAATGGCAGACTCGGGGAGGGCTCACACCAAGGAGTACTTCCCAGAACTTCTGCTACCAGTGTCCTTGTCCCCACAGTGAGCCACAGCCACCCCCTGCCTCTGCAGGAGACCCTCCAACACTAGCAAGTAGGTCTGGTTCAGTCTGCCCTGGGGTCACTGCTCCTTCCCCTGGGTCCCAATGCACACACTACTTTGTGTGTGCCCTCCAAGAGTGGAGTCTCTGTTTCCCCCAGTCCTGTCAAAGTCCTGCAATCAATTCCCACTAGGCTTCAAAGTCTGATTCTCTAGGAATTCCTCCTCCCATTGCTGGACCCCCAGGTTGGGAAGCCTGACGTGGGGCTCAGAACCTTCACTCCAGTGGGTGGAATTCTGTGGTATAAGTCTTCTGCAGTCTGTGAGTCTCCCACCCACCAGTTATGGGATTTGATTTTACTGTGATTGCGCCCTTCCTACCGTCTCATTGTGGCTTCTGCTTTGTCTTTGGTTGTGGGGTATCGTTTTTTGTGAGTTCCAGTGTCTTCCTGTCGATGATTGTCCAGCAGCTAGTTGTGTTTCTCTTGTTCTCACAAGAGGGAGTGAGAGCATGTCCTTCTACTCCACCATCTTGGTTCCTCTCCCTTACTAAGTATTATGGGTCATTTTTTTCCTGGGCTTTCTATTCCATTAACTGATACTTTGTAGTTTTCAAAGCTAAACTAATACAATAACCCCCACTTTTTAATTTTTCACACAATAGTTTATAGCACTTACAGACTTGGAATTGGAGTCCATTATGAAGTGTTATGGAGTCAAGGCGTCTGCAGAGTAAAGAAACACCACCCCTAACAGAAACAAATAAAAAATTAAACACTTCTCTATGCCTATGACAAGACACATTTATTAAGCATGTTAATAAGAACATTTATTAAGTTATGTGCTAGGGACCGTGCAAGGTGACATGATATAAATGAGGTAATCTACCAATGCTAAATTGAACTGTCTGTCCAATAATCATCCAGTTAATTACAGTTTCTGTCTCCTTCCCTAGTCACAGACATATCAAGAGAGTTGAATTGACCAATCTATTTGCCTTCTCTCATTTTACTTCACTTATCATGCATTTAACATTTGCATATATTAAAGTTATATCTTTTAAAATATATATGCTAACTGATACTGTAAGAAAGATTTTGAGTACAATTACCCAACAGTTTTCACCATCTTCCTTTTTGACTCTACATGAAATTGAGTGTGATTTTGCTGAATTTCAATGTGATCAGTTACCTAGTGAGTCTAACTTTCATATTTAAAAGTGTCTAGCAATGACTTTTAAAGAGTATGAAAGAAAACATATTCTTTCTTTCATTGATTCTTACATTTCCTTTTGTTTCTGTTAGCATAATTTGCCCACTCCCTGACTTGTCACTCAGCCGTTAAAATTCAGATGGAGTGCTTTGTAGGCATCGTTTCTTGTGTGCAGTTTTTGATATCACCCACATCACAGCTGTGCATTAAATGAATTTGATTTTCCCTGAGTCTGAGAAGCAGCACTATCTTATTCAAACAACTTGCCTGTCAGACGTCAAGACTATCTGTATGTCTTCTTTGGAGAAATGTCTATTTAGATCTTCTGCCCATTTTTGGATTGGGTTGTTTGTTTTTTTGATATTGAGCTGCATGAGCTGCTTGTATATTTTGGAGATTAATCCTTTGTCAGTTGCTTCATTTGCAAATATTTTCTCCCATTCTGAGAGTTGTCTTTTCATCTTGTTGATGGTTTCCTTTTCTGTCTTTTAAGTTTCATTAGGTCCCATTTGTTTATTTTTGTTTTTATTTCCATTTCTCTAAGAGGTGGGTCAAAAAGGATCTTGCTGTGATTTATGTCAAAGAGTGTTCTTCCTATATTTTCTTCTAAGAGTTTAATAGTGTCTGGTCTTACATTTAGGTCTTTAATCCATGTTGAGTTTATTTTTGTGTATGGTGTGCAGACGTAGAGAATGGACTTGAGGACACCGGGAGGGGGAAGGGTTAGCTGGGACGAAGTGAGAGGGTAGCATTGACTACCAAATGTAAAACAGATAGCTAGTGGGAAGCAGCTACATAGCACAGGGAGATCAGCTAGGTGCTCTGTGACCACCTATAGAGGTGGGATAGTGAGGGTGGGAGGGAGACGCAAGAGGGAGGGAATATGGGGATGTATGTATACATAGAGCTGATTCACTTTGTTATACAGCAGAAACTAACACAACATTGTAAGGCAATTATACTCCAATAAAGATATTTAAAAAAAAAATAAAAGAAGTCAAGACTACTCACAAATGTGGCATTCTTCCAGGCAGAGCTTCCCAGAGATGGAATTAATACCCAAGCAGGTCATTAACAGGAGAGCACCAGTCCCCGTCAGATTTTGTTCATGATCTGGGAAGTCACGGTGGCAGTGATGGGCAGTAAGGTTAATACCTGGCCTTCAGACATACTCCATGAGAGACTTTCCAGAAGTCTTACATCTTAAATCTCAGGTTAGACAGAATTGAATTGGAGACTCTAATGCATAATTAAGTTTTGAAGACAAGTGCTGAGGGTGAGATGGCGTGCAGTGCTGATAAAGTTTTCGTTTCTTGCCTGGGCTAGTTTTGTTTGGTATAGTCATGGGTATATGGGCTCTTGCCCCCCAAACATCTTAAAGAGATTGTTTAGCCTCAGAAAAAAGCATCTCTTTTTCATGTATCCCAAAACCCATTTTATAAAGATACAGAAAAGATATTTTATAACTTAAAAGCTGAGAATACATTAATAAGATTTATTCAAGTTTTGTAATTGTAGGAGTTTTGAGTTGCCATAAATTTGAGGTTATTAACATACAACTGAGCTGTGTAATGATTAAGCATACCAGTTATAATATATAAAAATTAATAAGTATTTGCAATTACATGAATGCTTTGTATGTAGTCTGTTACACACAAATTTACAAAGTTTATATTTTTTTTCCATATTCTACACTAACAAGAAGACAAATTTCTGTAACTTATTCTAAATGAGGGTGAAGGAAAAATAGACCTCAATAAATAATGAAAATGAAGTTTAGACTACATGTAAAGCGCAATGGGAAGAGGGAAGAAGGTTGTGGAGACCAGAACAAAGTGATAGTTTAAAATAAACAAGTCAGACTTGGTTAAATTTTAGTAAGTAAAGCCTTATATTTGTGCTTTCCATCAGTGTCCTCTAAACTGAAGTGAAAGTAAACAGTTTTAAGTGCATAATCCATTTGAGTTTACTGTTCAGTCTTCTGCATTGCAAATGTGTCAGTATTTAAAATGTACAAATGTTTCCATGTAATTCAACTTAACAATTATTACGCACTTACTTGTACATAGAAATACAACCATATGTGTTCTGAGTGATCATAAGCTAAGTCTAAATGGCTACTTACTCAAAAGGCTTATAAACTCATAGGATTTATCTTGATAAATGCACCATCCTTATAGCTCTGGCCCATAGTCATGTCAGTATCCTCATGTTGACTAGTATTAGATACTCAGATTCATGCCAGTTACATGCCTAGCAAAAAAAAATTATATGAAGCAAACTTCCAATTTGTTTATTGTGTAAAGATGGAGGCTATAGTCCTTTTTCTGGGAAGGTACTTTCTTGGTATTAATTTATCCAGAAAGCCCAATAAGTGCTCGGAAGGCTGCTTGGGAATTAAGGAGTCTGGGCAAAGGTGTGCAAGTTTTTTTGTCTTATTTTAATTTAATTGCTTTTTGTTCTACTTTTAGAATAAGTAAAATATTTACATGGTTTAGGGATCAAACACTACAAAGAGGTGTAGAGTAAAATGTCTGCTTCCAACAGTCACTCATCCATGCAGGCCCTCTGTCACTGCCATGGTAGCATTTTTATTAGATTTTCTCCCTTGTAATGCAAATATAAGCAAATAGAAATATATGTTTTTACTCACCTTATTATGTACAGAAGGTAGCATACCTAAAGACTGTATTTCATTCCGTGTATTTGTCTTTTAACAACAAATCTTGAAGATATTTTTGTATTACTAAATAGATAGTGTCATTATTTTTTTTAGAGCAGTATAATATTGCATTGTAGGTTAATCTCATCAGTATCTATTGCTGGGTATTTGGGTTGTTTCCAGTCTTTTGCTGTGACAAAAAATTTTGTTCATATATCATTTAGCACATGTCAAGTATATCAGTAAGATAAATTCCCAGAGAGGGGATTGTTGGGTCCAAGTATATTGCAGTTTTGATGGTTATTGCCAAACTGCCTCTCTGTGCTTGTGCCAATTTATACTATTCAAAGCAATGCATACGATTTTCTGTCTTCCCATAGCCAAAACCATTAAAGTGTATTGTCAAATTTGATATTTTTGTCAATCAGTGGATATGAAAACAATATATTAGTGTAGATTCCAACCGCATTTCTTTAAGGGAGGTTGTACAGCTCTACATATGTTACCTTTTCATATATTTTAGAGACATTTATTTTACTTTATATAACTTGGTAGGTAGTTTCGTGGGTATTTCATACAGGTTGAATGAGGCCAGAAGAATTTTTCCTTCCTATGATTGAACAGACATCTCCAGTAACATAAATATATCTTTCCTAAGGACTCATTTTTATTTTAAGGGGACAATTTTTGATATATGTTCTGCCTTTTGGGTGTTTGGACTAATCACTTTTATGCTGTAGGGCAGTTGACCCCACATCTTCATGTTCATATTTAGTTTTCTCCAAACAGGGACAAAAGAAAATTTCTGCTTTCTAAATTAAAATCAGATTATTATACCCAAATGTCTTGATTGATTTTTATTTATTTCAAAATTCCTCATGGATAATCCCATCATTATGTCTGGATTTTACCAGTTTTAACGCTGAGAGGACAAATTTGCTTTCTTTAAATCTAAGGTATTGACATGAAAGGGAACTCTTCACTATTGCTGCCTATAGCCACCAACACTTTTATATGCAGACATAATATTTTTCAGTCTTTTAGATTTAAGGTGTATGAGGTGTTTTTGCTTTGTTTTGTTGTTGCTGGTTTTTTTGGGTTTTTTTTTGTTTTTTTTGCCTAACAACATACAGTAAAATAAAATGATATGGCTTGACTTCCATATGAATTACCAAGATCTGTTGATCTCATCTTCCTCCTAGTTTGTTCTGCTCACCTAACTGTCCTGGGTTAATTAACCAAAATCAAGAAAGTGGCACCTGAAACAATGTCTGTTCTATCTTCTTTTATTTATTTATTTTCTGGTTGAGAGGTCATGCATATTATATAGGCTATTTTTTTCTGTTTCAGTACTTTCCTAATTATACTATAGGATAATTACTTTCTTATATCTATATCTCCTTTTTTTTTTGAGGGAAGTATGTCTGATTCCTGGCATCTTTATTTTTTAAACTTTTTAAAATTTTTTTCACATCTTTATTGGAGTATAATTGCTTTACAATGATGTGTTAGTTGCTGCTTTATAACAAAGTGAATCAGTTATACATATACATATGTCCCCATATCTCTTCCCTCTTGCATCTCCCTCCCTCCCACCCTCCCTATCCCACCCCTCTAGGTGGTCACAAAGCACCAAGCTGATCTCCCTGTGCTATGCATCTGCTTCCCACTAGCTATCTATTTTACATTTGGTAGTGTATATATGTCCATGCCACTCTCTCACTTTATCCCAGCTTACCCTTCCCCCTCCCCATATCCTGAAGTCCATTCGCTAGTAGGTCTGCGTCCTTATTCCCGTCTTGCCCTTAGGTTCTTCATGACCATTTTTTTAGATTCCATATACATGTGTTAGTATACAGTATTTATTTTTCTCTTTCTGACTTACTTCACTTTGTATGAGAGATTCTAGGTCCATCCACCTCACTAAAAATAACTCAATTTCGTTTCTTTTTATGGCTGAGTAATATTCCATTGTATATATGTGCCACATCTTCTTTATCCATTCATCTGTTGATGGGCACTTAGGTTGCTTCCATGTCCTGGCTTTTGTAAATAGAGCTGCAATGAACATTTTGATATGTGACTCTTTTTAAATTATGGCTTTCTCAGGGTATATGCCCAGTAGTGGGATTGCTGGGTCGTATGGTAGTTCTATTTTTAGCTTTTTAAGGAACCTCCATACTGTTCTACATAGTGGGGAACAGTATGTACATTCCCACCAACAGTGCAAGAGGGTTCCCTTTTCTCCACACCCTCTCCAGCATTTATTGTTTGTAGATATTTTGATGATGGCCATTCTGACGGGTGTAAGATGATATCTCATTGTAGTTTTGATCTACATTTCTATAATTAATGATGTTGAGCACTCTTTCATGTGTTTGTTGGCAATCTGTATATCTCCTTCAGAGAAATGTCTATTTAGGTCTTCTGCCCATTTTTGGATTCGATTGGTTTTTTTTTGTTATTGAGCTGCATGAGCTGCTTGTAAATTTTAGAGATTAATCCATTGTCAGTTGTTTCATTAGCAAATATTTTCTCCCATTCTGAGGGTTGTCTTTTGGTCTTGTTTATGGTTTCCTTTGCTGTGCAAAAGCTTTTAAGTTTCATTAGGTCCCATTTGTTTATTTTTGGTTTTATTTCCATTTCTGTAGGAGGTGGGTCAAAAAGGATCTTGCTGTGATTTATGTCATAGACTGTTCTGCCTATGTTTTCCTCTAAGAGTTTGATAGTGTCTCACCTTACACTTAGGTCTTTAATCCATTTCAAGTTTATTTTTGTGTATGGTGTTAGGGAGTGTTCTAATTTCATTCTTTTACATGTAGCTGTCCAGTTTTCCCAGCACCACTTATTGAAGAGGCTGTCTTTTCTCCACTGTATATTCTTGCCTCCTTTATCAAATATAAGGTGACCATATGTGCTTGTGTTTATCTCTGGGCTTCCTATTCTGTTCCATTGATCTATATTTCTGTTTTTGTGCCAGTACCATACTGTCTTGTTTACTGTAGCTTTGTAGTATAGTCTGAAGTCAGGGAGCCTGATTCCTCCAGCTCCATTTTTCTTTCTCAAGATTGCTTTGGCTATTTGGGGTCTTTTGTGTTTCCATACAAATTGTGAAATTTTTTGTTCTAGTTCTGTGAAAAATGCCAGTGGTAGTTTGATAGGGATTGCATTGAATCTGTAGATTGCTTTGGGTAGTAGAGTCATTTTCACAATGTTGATTCTTCCAATCCAAGAACATGGTATATCTCTCCATCTATTTGTATCATCTTTAATTTCTTTCATCAGTGTCTTATAATTTTCTGCATACAGGTCTTTTGTCTAGTTAGGTAGGTTTATTCCTAGATATTTTATTCATTTTGTTGCAATGGTAAATGGGAGTGTTTCCTTAATTTCACTTTCAGATTTTTCATCATTAATATATAGGATTTCAAGAGATTTCTGTGCATTAATTTTGTATCCTGCTACTTTACCAAATTCATTGATTAGCTCTAGTAGTTTTCTGGTAGCATCTTCAGGATTCTCTATGTATAGTATCATGTCATCTGCAAACGGTGACAGTTTTATTTCTTCTTTTCCGATTTGTATTCCTTTTATTTCTTTTTCTTCTCTGATGGCTGTGGCTAAAACTTCCAAAACTATGTTGAATAATAGTGGTGAGAGTGGGCAACCTTGTCTTCATCCTGATCTTGGTGGAAATGGTTTCAGTTTTTCACCATTGAGGACGATGTTGGCTCTGGGTTTGTCATATATGGCCTTTATTCTGTTGAGGAAAGTTCTCTCTATGCCTACTTTCTGGAGGGTTTTTATCATAAATGGGTGTTGAATTTTGTTGAAAGCTTGCTCTGAATCTATTGAGATGATCATATGGTTTTTCTCCTTCAATTTGTTAATATGGTGTATCACATTGATTGATTTGCGTATATTGAAGAATCCTTGCATTCCTGGGATAAACCCCACTTGATCATGGTGTATGATCCTTTTAATGTGCTGTTCGATTCTGTTTGCTAGTATTTTGTTGAGGATTTTTGCATCTATGTTCATCAGTGATACTGGCCTGTAGTTTTCTTTCTTTGTGACATCTCTGTCTAGTTTTGGTATCAGGGTGATGGTGGCCTCGTAGAATGAGTTTGGGAGTGTTCCTCCCTCTGCTATATTTTGGAGGAGTTTGAGAAGGATAGGTATTAGCTCTTCTCTAAATGTTTGATAGAACTCGCCTGTGAAGCCATCTAGTCCTGGGCTTTTGTTTGTTGGAAGAATTTTAATCACAGTTTCAATTTCAGTGCTTGTGATTTGTCCGTTCGTATTTTCTATTTCTTCCTGATTCAGTCTCGGAAGGTTGTACATTTCTAAGAATTTGTCCATTTCTTCCACATTGTCCATTTTATTGGCATACAGTTACTTGTAGTAATCTCTCATGAGCCTTTGTATTTCTGCAGTGACAGTTGTTACTTCTCCTTTTTCATTTCTAATTCTATTGATTTGAGTCTTTTCCCTTTTTTTCTTGATGAGTTTGGCTAATGGTTTATCAATTTTGTTTATCTTCTCAAAGAACCAGGTTTTAGTTTTATTGATCTTTGCTAACGTTTCCTTCATTTCTTTTTAATTTATTTCTTATTTGATCTTTCTGATTTCTTTCCTTCTGCTAACTTTGAGGTTTTTTCTTATTCTTTCTCTAATTGCTTTAGGTGTAAGGTTGGGTTGTTTATTTGAGGTGTTTCTTGTTTCTTAAGGCAGGATTGTATTGCTCTAAACTTCCCTCTTAGAACTGCTTTTGCTGTATCCCATAGGTTTTGGGTCATCGTGTTTTCATTGTCATTTGTTTCTGGGTATTTTTTGATTTCCTCTTTGATTTCTTCAGTGATCCCTTGGTTATTACGTAGTGTATTGTTTAGCCTCAATGTGTTTGTATTTTTTACAGATTTTTTTTCTGTAATTGATATCTAGTCTCATAGCGTTGTGGTCAGAAAAGATACTTGATACAATTTGAATTTACTTAAGTTTACCAAGCTTTGAATTGTTACCCAAGGTATGATCTATCCTGGAGAATGTTTCATGAGCACTTGAGATGAATGTGTATTCTGTTGTTTTTCGATGGAATGTCTTATAAATATCAATTAAGTCTATCTTGTTTCATGTGTCATTTAAAGCTTCTGTTTCCTTATTTATTTTCATTTTGGATGATCTGTCCATTGGTGAAAGTGAGGTGTTAAAGTCCCCTACTATATTGTGTTACTGTCGATTTCCCCTTTTATGGCTGTTAGTATTTGCCTTATGTATTGAGGTGCTCCTATGTTGGGTGCATAAATATTTACAATTGTTATATCTTCTTCTTGGATTGATCCCTTGATCATTATGTAGTGTGCTTCTTTGTATCTCGTAATAGGCTTTGTTTTAAAGTCTATTTTGTCTGATATGAGAATTGCTAGTCTAGCTTTCTTTTGATTTCCATTTGCATGGAATATCTTTTTTCCATCCCCTCACTTTCAGTCTGTATGTGTCCCTAGGTCTGAAGTAGATCTCTTGTAGACAGCATATATATGGGTCTTTTTTTTGTATCCATTCAGCCAGTCTATGTCTTTTGATTGGAGCATTTAATCCATTTACATTTAAGATAATTATCGATATGTATGTTCCTATTACCATTTTCTTAATTGTTTTGGGTTTGTTATTGTAGGTCTTTTCCTTCCCTTGTGTTTCCTGCCTAGAGAAGTTCCTTTAGCATTTGTTGTAAAGCTGGTTTGGTGGTGCTGAATTCTCTTAGCTTTTACTTGTCTGTAAAGGTTTTAATTTCTCCATCAAATCTGAATGAGATCCTTGCTGGTTAGGGTAATCTTGGTTGCAGGTTTTTCTCTTTCATCACTTTAAATATGTCCTGCCACTCCCTTCTGGCTTGCAGAGTTTCTGCTGAAAGGTCAGCTGTTAACCTTATGGGGATTCCCTTGTGTGTTATTTGTTGTCTTTCCCTTGCTGCTTTTAATATTTTTTCTTTGTATTTAATTTTTGATAGTTGATTAATATGTGTCTTGGCATGTTTCTCCTTGGATTTATCCTGTATGGGACTCTCTGTGCTTCCTGGGCTTAACTGTTTCCTTTCCCATATTAGGGAAGTTTTCAACTATAATATCTTCAAATATTTTCTCAGTCCCGTTCTTTTTCTCTTCTTCTTCTGGGACCCCTATAATTCGAATGTTGGTGCGTTTAATGTTGTCCCAGTGATCTCTGAGACTGTCCTCATTTCTTTTCACTCTTTCTTCTTTATTCTGCTCTGCAGTAGTTATTTCCACTATTTTATCTTCCAGGTCACTTATCCGTTCTTTTGCCGCAGTTATTCTGCTATTGATCCCTTCTTGAGAATTTTTAATTTCATTTATTGTGTTGTTCATCACAGTTCGTTTGCTCTTTAGTTCTTCTATGTCCTTGTTAACCGTTTCTTGTATTTTCTCCATTCTATTTCCAAGATTTTGGATCATCTTTACTATCATTATTCTGAATTCTTTCTCAGGTAGACTGTGTATTTCCTCTTCATTTGTTAGGCCTGGTGGGTTTTTGCGTTGCTCCTTCACCTGCTGTGTGTTTCTCTGTCTTCTCATTTTGCTTAACTTACTGTGTTTGGGGTCTCCTTTTCACAGCCTGCAGGTTCGTAGTTCCCATTGTTTTTTGTGTCTGTCCCCAGTGGCTAAGGTTGGTTCAGTGGGTTGTGTAGGCTTCCTGGTGGAGGGGACTGGTGCCTGTGTTCTGGTGGATGAGGCTGGATCTTGTCTTTCTGGTGGGCAAGTCCACGTCTGGTGGTGTGTTTTGGGGTGTCTGTGGCCTTATGATTTTAGGCAGCCTCTCTGCTAATGAATGGGGTTGTCTTGCTAGTTGTTTGGCATAGGGTGTCCAGCACTGTAGCCTGCTGGTCATTGAGTGGAACTGAGTCTTGGCGTTTAGATGGAGATCTCTGGGAGATTTTTGCCATTTGATATTATGTGGAGCTGGGAGGTCTCTTGTGGACCACTGTCCTGAACTTGGCTCTCCCACCTCAGAGGCACAGCTGGACGCCTGGCTGGAGCACCAAGAGCCTGTCCTCCACACAGCTCAGAATAAAAGGGAGAAAAAAAAGAAAGAAAGAAGAAGATAAAGTAAAATAAAATAAAGTAAAATAAAGTAAAGTTATTAAAATAAACAATAAAAACTAATTATTAAAAAAAATTTTTTTTAAGTAATAAAAATAAAAAAGAAAGAAAGAAAGAAGAGAGCAACCAAACCAAAACACAAATCCACCAATGATAACAGGTACTAAAAACTATACTAAAAATAAAAAATAAAAAAAATAAACAGGCAGATAGAACCCTAGGACTAATGGTAAAAGCAAAGCTATACAGAGAGAATTACACACAGAAGCATACACATACACATTCACAAAAAGAGAAGAAGGGAAAAATATATATATATCATTGCTCCCAAAGTCCACCTCTTCCATTTGGGATGATTCATTGTTTATTCAGGTATTCCATAGATGCAGAGCATATCAAGTTGAGTGTGGAGTTTTAATCCACTGCTCCTGAGGCTGCTGGGAGAGATTTCCCTTTCTCTTCCTTGTTCACACAGCTCCTGGGGTTCAGCTTTGGATTTGGACCTGCCTCTGCGTGTAGGTCACCTGAGGGCGTCTGTTCTTTGCTCACACAGGACGGGGTTAAAGGAGCAGCTGATTGGGGGCTCTGGCTCACTCAGGCCAGGGGGAGGGAGGGGTACGGATGTGGGGTGAGCCTGCGGCGGCAGAGCCTGGCATGACGTTGCACCAGCCTGAGGCATGCCGTGTGTTCTCCCGGGGAAGTTGTCCCTGGATCACGGGACCCTGGCAGTGGTGGGCTGCACAGTCTCCCAGGAGGGGAGGTGTGGAGAGTGACCTGGGCTTGCACATAGGCTTCTTGGTGGCTGCAGCAGCAGCCTTAGTGTCTCATGCCCATCTCTGGGGTCCACGCTGATAGCCGCGGCTCGCGCCCTTCTCTGGAGCTCCTTTAAGCAGTGCTCTTAATCCCCTCTCCTCGTGCACCAGGAAACACAGAGGCAAGAAAAAGTCTCTTGCCTCTTCGGCAGCTCCAGTCTTTTTCCCAAACTCCCTCCTGGCTAGCTGTGGCACACTGGCCCCTTCAGGCTGTGTTCTCGCAGCCAACACCAGTCCTCTCCCTGGGATCTGACTGAAGCCCGAGCCTCAGCTCCCAGCCCCCACCTGCCCCGGCGGGTGAGCAGACAAGCCTCTCCGGCTGGTGAGTGCTGGTCGGTACCAATCCTCTGTGCGGGAATCTCTCTGCTTTGCCCTCCGCACCCCTGTGGCTGCGCTCTCCTCCGTGGCTCTGAAGCTTCCCCACTCCGCCACCCGCAGTCTCCACCCACGAAGGGTCTTCTTAGTGTGTGGAAACCTTTCCTCCTTCACAGCGCCCTCCCACTGGTGCAGGTCCTGTCCCTATTCTTTTGTCTCTGTTTTTGCTTTTTTCTTTTGCTCTACCCAGGTACGTGGGGAGTTTCTTGCCTTTTGGGAGGTCTGAGGTCTACTGCCAGCGTTCAGTTCGTGTTCTGTAGGAATTGTTCCACATGTAGATGTATTTCTGATGTATTTGTGGGGAGGAAGGTGATCTCCACGTCTTACTCTTCCGCCATCTTGAAGCTCCTCTCTCTATATCTTCTTGACACCTCTTTCCTCCTCTTTCTGAAATGTGCTTAAGTACTGAGCATTTTCTATGAGATAGATATTGTGCTAGGTAGGCATTGTTGAGTCACAGTCTCTCTCCCTGGAGGAGTTTATTGTCTAGGGATAGAGAAGTATATAAACTGAGTTCTTCAAAGAAGGTTGACTGAACAAGAAAGTTTTGAGCTGAGTTTTGAATAAGTGAGGATTTTCCAGGCATAGACAAGGGTGGAAGATATTGTATGTGAAAGGCACTGAGGATTGAAGAGTTACAGCCTTATTGGCTCAAAAGTCATTTGAACTGGGTAGATCATAGGGTACTGGAACCTGGGTAGGTGGAGCTTTAGCTGGCAGACTAAAGCCACAAGGAGCTATTGATGAATTGCAAATAGGTGAGTGACACAGTCAGATTGGCATTTTAGACAAATCTAATGGTAGAGGGAAGGGTGAATGGGAAGATGGCAAAAGTAGAATTGAGAGATCTGTAAGGATGTGAAGAGTTAAGCCAAGAAATGATGGAGACTTGGAAGTAAGAAGTGGTAGCAGACCTGGAAAACAAGGGATACTTGACAGGTAAGTCAGCACGATTTCTTCACTGATTGAATGTGGGGGTGAAAGAGAGAAGGTGGAACATAGAATTACTCCCAGGTTTTGGTTTAAATCACTGTGTGGACCATTATGCCAATCAACTTAGAAAGGGAGGGAAGACACAGAACTGGATTTGAGGATAACATGATGAGTTTGACTTGTGGGGTGATGAAATGGGAATGGCAAGTAGTTTGTTGCATACATTTTTGTGTAGCTCAAGAGGGAACTGGACCACAGATTTAGATTTGGTAGTCATCCATATATATATAGATGATATTTGAAGTAATTGGTATTGACCAGACTGTCCAGGACGCATGAGGTTAGACCCCTGTATCTCTACCACTGCCACACCACATTCAATGGATGAATTATTTCAGCTCTTGAAAAGAAGCAGCAAACTTTCTCAGGAAGCTGACTATGAGGGAGATGGGAAGAAGATTTAAATAGAATGCTGTCATGGAAGCCAAAAATCCAAATAATTTAAAAAAGCAGTCTTCAAATAGGTTAAATGAGAGTGATGTCAGGTAGGACTTGGTCATTACACATATTTTGAGTATATCTTTTATCTCAGATGTCAGGGACCTAAATTTGAAATGATGTACTCTGTGACCTCGTTGTTTACAGTCTAGTGGGGAGAGAAGTGCAAATGGTTCAATAACATATTTATTTTAACAAAGGGCAATTATATACAAAGTGTGAAACAAAATCTGAGTGGGGTCAGGGAAGATTTTAGAGGGAAGATATATTTTGAGATAAAACTGGAAAGACAAACAGTTTTCTAGTACCAGAGAAGCAGATGGGATAATAGGTAAAAAAAAAAAAAAAAAAAAAAAAATCATGCATGCATGCAACATGTCATTTTTCTAAAACACTGCAAGTAATACTGCATGACTAGACTCCAAATTCTTGGTAGTGGGCATGAAGATAATTGGAAGAGAAAAGGATCAGAGTGAGAGGAGAATTGACATTTAGGACAGTAGATTTGATTTTGTCATCAGTAAGAAGCCTTGAAAAATTCTGAGCCATGGTGTGTTACCATTAGTACTATCCAACAAATATTTACAGATATAACTCTCCTTCCAAGTACATGATAGTATTGCAATTCCCACATCTTCCTGGTTGGGTGGAGCCAAGTGACTAGTACTGGCCAATGAATTGTAACGTGTTTCACCTCTGTACTTGAGCCTTAGACACTGAGGCAAAATTCTCTAGAACTCTCTGTTGCCTCTGGCACAGTATTGTGGGTACCCCATTGCTTGGTTCCCTGAGTTACTACTATGAGCAGAGCCTCCTCCTGACCCACAATGGACACATGGTGCAAGCCACAAATCTCCATTGCATTAAGCTATGGTGATTTGGAAGTTGTTTGTTTCTGTAGCATAATTAAGTCTGTTATGACTGAAAGAGATGGATGTTAAAGATGATAAAAAGGTAGAATCTATAGGCTATTGTAATTTACTAAAAGTACCAGGTAAGAAGAAGAAAGAGAAATCTAGGCTAATGAGTTGTATAAAAGATTATCCATTGGATTTAATAGTTAGGTTGCCATTTGTGATCTTCAAGACAGTCATTTGGGGTATGATGAGGAAGGAAAGAATGTCGATGGACTATACAGTAAATGGGGATAAAGAAGTGGAGACAACTAGTGTTGAAATCAATAGCATGAAAAAGAGACTAGCTGACTTTGAATATCTGAACGTGCAAAATATAAATATATTTGCTTCTATTTTAAGAAAATTTTACAAGCTATATTACCAGAGAGTGAAATTAATGTATTATAATACAACAACAACAAAAAACTATGGCTATACTTAATAGTTAGGGTACACAAATAGCTTTGGGAAATGAAGGATTCTCATTGGCTAATAGGAACTACAGCGATTTCTGCTTTCCTTTACAAATTCTATCTTTAGTTTTTATGGCATTTATATGAAGAAATTCACCATTTATTTCCAAGACTTCAGTTTTTGATTGCTTTTCAAAACATTTCTAGCTTGCTAAATTTAATATTTTAAGAAATGAAACAGACAACATCTAGGTTCCATTCAGCTAACAATGCAAATGTAAATCAAACTGCAAGATAGACACATTGTCCATTGCAGTTGTTCTGTAAGGCAAGGAAAGCCACATTTACATCTTTTTTACAGATTGTCACCTGCAAAGGAAACATAATGACTTAATAGAAGGTTATTAAATAGCAAGCAGCTGAGATAACACCAATGCAAAGTGATGGCAAAGACCAGCATAAATCTATAATATGATAAGTGATGGCAATTATATGATTTTTATTCTGAATCATATATAACCTATCAAACTGTACCTGTGTGCGCTTTTAAACATGCTGCTCCATGAATAATTTTTTTCTATTGAGTTCTTTAAATCTTGAATAATCACTGAAGTACCACACCATTCTATTTTTATAGTATATGTGGAGTCTTGATCCATAAAGACTCTGGAAAGCAATACACCCTTGCAAGGAGGAAGAAAGATATTTCAGATAACCAAAAACATAACATGGGATGGTTCAATATGGCTTATTTATTAAATATATAGTGACAGTTGTCAAAATAGCTATTGTAGAATTGTATTAACATAACTCTATTCAAGGTTAAGCATTTATAGTAAGTGTTTTATTACAGCAAATACTGCACTATACTCCTTAGGGTCAAATCTGCAGGCATTTAATTTCAGCAATTGCCATAATAGAGGCATTATGATAATGTCGCAGCCTCTTGGGCACACAAAGAGTTTGGATGCTATTATATTTTTCCATTTCCTCTCTTTTAAAGCTTTTGTCTGTAATCCACACAGTACTTGGAAAAGCAAGGATTTATATCCTTCCTTATTTGAATATTTGGAACTTGATTTCAAAGGTTGAAATGAGCATAATCTAAGAACAAAATAATGGCATATTACAGAAAGGGGAATAATTTTCCATATGTTTTAGATATTCAGACACAAGGGACTCATCTTTATCAAAAAGACCACATCTATTTTTTCTGAGTCCCACCTTTAAAATTATTGAATGGCAAAATGTTTTATATTTCCCATAGGTAAGCTTAAACTCAGTTATTCTGTCACACTATTTTGTTCATTGATTTATTACCATTATTTTAAAAAGCATAATTTAATAAGGTATTATCTTTTATCATATAAGTTAATAGGCATAATTATTGTCAGCAGGATGCTTACAGTCTAAGATAAAAAATACAGTTCTTAAGAATTTGGTATTGCTTGATAGTCACACATGTACCTGTGTTAAACCTTTTATTTACCGAAGTTACAGCAAGAGAAACGTGTATCTATTATTTTCTTTGCTTAGACATCTGGAAAACGCACAGTCTTGCCTAACTCTTACAAATTTCCCTGCTCATCCAAAAGGATATTATGATTCCTTTTTTTTTTTTATTGTGAATTTCTAGTATCAGTCTAAGCCAGTAGATATATTATGGGTTTCTAATTTGCATTTATTTGTTTATTTGTTAACTAGTTTGCATTTTAAAAGAGTAATTGGACAAAAGTAGTTGACCCGTAGTTTTAGTTACTTTTTAAAAAATTTTTATTTATTTATTTATTTATTTTTGGCTGTGTTGGGTCTTCGTTTCTGTGCGAGGGCTTTCTCTAGTTGTGGCAAGTGGGGGCCACTCTTCATCGCGGTGCGCGGGCCTCTCACTATCGCGGCCTCTCGTTGCCGAGCACAGGCTCCAGACGCGCAGGCTCAGTAGTTGTGGCTCACGGGGCTAATTGGTCCAAGGCAAGTGGGATCTTCCCAGGCCAGGGCTCGAACCTGTGTCCCCTGCATTGGCAGGCAGATTCTCAACCACTGCGCCACCAGGGAAGCTCAGGTTACCTTTTTTTTAAATGGCTGGAACATTTAAAGTTTAAAGATATGCTCAAAAGGGATATCAGTTATATTTTTTTCAGAAAGTACGTTGGATCACTCTAGTTTCAGAAAAACAGCATCAGAATTTTATCTGTTGGCATATTCTTTTAAAAGTTTTCCTTAAATTAAGTATTCTAATCAGTTGATTTTTTTAAAAAATGTTTTTCTTAAATTGAGTATTTAGGATTTCTTAAATATTTAGTGGATTGGACTCATGTTTTAAGAAAAAGCATGATAAAGCCAGTAATATATAATTAAAAACAAAGGTGATCAAAGTGTTTATTAGATATCAGTAATATTTTTATTATAGTTGGTGGAAGCAGACATTTTTCTACACCTCTTTGTATAGTTTGATTTTTAAACCATGTAAATATCTATAAAGCATAAATTATATTATCTGAGATTATTTATGAGAATTGGCAGACCCAGACTGAGAGAGAGAGACAGTTGAGTGGAGATGAGGCCAGTTCTGCATCTCTTCAGATATTCTGGGTTTCACTTTAAAAACATACCAGTCAATATAACTTGGAAGTGAGAATTTATTCATTCACTAATTCATCAAATATTTGAGTGTCTCCTACATTCTAGTCTCTGTTCCTGGTACCAGGAAACCATAATAAACAGGAAAGAGAGCAAGGTCCATACTTTCATGAATCTTTAATCAGATCCTGTTAACCTCAGAGCCTTTTTTCACTTTAAAAGTAGCAGCCCCGTGTTCGTGGCTCATCTGACCACATGGGGATGGCTGATGAATACAGACAAAATATCTTAGAAGACCGTCTTCAAAAACCCAAAATGAAGTTCACACTTACATGCTGGTGCTTGACCCTCTTCGTCTTTATGAATAAGAAAATGACTGAAACTTTCAGCTACAACTGGAAAAATTGTGGTGAAAAGTGCAGAGAGATAAATCAGGGTTTAACAAATGACAACCACTTGGAAGTGACTTAATCATTCTTGTTGAATTTCATATTTCATTAAATATTCTTATACACAATTTCCTGTTAATTGCTTTAAACAAAACCTCCCTTAAGGAATTATTTCAATTAAGTATAAATGTTCCACAAAAATAGTTCTGACAAAGAATCCCCAGGTAGTTCAAATTCTAATATGCATTGACCGAAGGTAAAGAAAAATAACAATTTTTGTATGTTTTAACATGTTTATTACAACAGATACAATTCACATCTGACTAGCTGTTTCCTCTTTCACCCCCGCCACAACCATGTTCTTTGGGCCATTTCCTTATATTTGAGCAATCAGTGTACTTTCAGCACACATGCCCAGCAGTACTTTTAAGTCCATTCTTACAGGGTGCAAATGGATTTCAATAATTTATACAAACAAGTGGGTTATGTTCAATCACTGCAATTTTATGCTACTGTACAGAGGAATGAAAAGGTTATAGAAAAGTGACATAGCAACAGTGCCTTAAAGGAGAAAAAGAGGAGCCTTAAAAAAATGGATAAAATCAGATCAAGGATCATGGGAAATGGGAGATAGTAAACCACAAAAACAACAAAATAGAGAAGTAACAGATAATGATAAGTGATGCCAAGACATTAAAATGGGAGTGATAATGATAATCAGCAACTAGGTAGATTCTGTAAATTAAGTCATCACGAAAAGCCCCTCTGAAGAGGTGACACTTATGCTTATATAACACTTACATGAAGGATCAAGCTGTATTTTAAAGTCTCTGAGGGTGTTCCCAATAAACAGTACCCCCTTGCTATGGTCTGAATGTTTGTGTTCTCCCCAGATTCACATGCTGGAATCCTAAAACCCAATGTGACGGTGTTAGGAGGTGGGGCCGTTGGGAGGTGATTAGGTCATGATGTGGAGCCCTTATGAATGGGACTAATGCTTTTATAAAAGATCCCACAGAGCTCCCTAGCCCCTTTTGCCAGGCAAGATACAATATGAAATCTGCATCCTGGGAGAGGGCCCTCACTTTACTATCCAGGCACCTTAATCTTGGACTTCCAGAACAGTGAGAAATAAATTTGTGTTACTTACAGTCCACTAAGTTTCTGGTATTTTGTTATAGCAGCCCAAATGGACAAAGGCACCTCTTTTATGCTGGTTTCTGAGCAAAATGAAAAATAAAATAGGATCCAATATGGAAAGAGCACCTTTTTCTCATAGAGGCCAGGTTGGAGGATACAGCTTAGTGTTAGAGTCAAAGTGTGTCAGACTCACAGTCCTAATCTCTGACAGTTTCTTTGGGTAGAAAGGCCTTCCATATACATGCAGAGAGAGTCCATGTACAAGTGGGCAGGATCACTGTCTGGGGGAAGAAAGGCAGAATAAAGCAGAGAATGTCCAGCTATTCTTCTGAAATTTAACAAATCAGAAAAGAGAAAAAGGCTAGAGAGAGACAAAAAAACATCATAGCAGTGGAGATCACTTCACCTGTAAAGAAACAGGAATGAGGAAAAAAAGCAGTCTCGCCTGCTTCCAACATTACACGAATATCTCTGAGAAGGGTGTAGAGACACAAACTGGGAAATGACTTTGGGATGTTCTTGAAATGGAAGGAAGGTCACTAGGAGAAGACCATAGTGCACACGGACAGAATAAAACCATATGAGGTTGGAAAGTTTGGCAGCAGCAAGATGATGTAAAGCTTTGTAGGCCAGACTTGTGAATTTGGATTTTTATTTTAAGTGAAACTGGGAATCAAAGGAGGGTTTCAAATAGGCAAGTGATATGTTCTGTTTTAAATTTTTAAAAGATCTCCCTAGTTGCTATTTCAAGAATATATTATTGGGCAGGGGGGGAGTGTTAAGACAGGAGACAATTGCAGAAATCTAGTTTAGCGGTGTAGTGGTTTGGAAAAGAGTGATAAGAGTGGAGAGGTAGAAAAGTAGATGGATTCTGGATTAGAGTAAATTGGGGAGATGAGGGAAAACGACGAATTAAGTGTAGCGTTAAATTCTTGTTTGGAATAACTGGATTCCACTTGCTGGGAACACGACTTGTGGAGGAATACTTTTGGTTGTGGGGGAAGGGAATCATGTCTTCTAAGTTGAGAAGGCTATTAGATGTACAAATCCAGACGCCGTGAACGTAGTTACACATGTGAGCCAGTATTCTCTGGGAAAGGCCAGGGCTGGCGACATAAGACTTAGATATCCTCTGCATATAAATGATATTTAAAGCCATGGGATTGAATAAGGTCATTCCCCAAAGAGTTTATAAATTGATAAGCCTTCCGCCTTCGTAATCTCAGAGGAGAGAAACCTGAGAAAGAGCAGCTGGTAAAGTGGTTGGAGAATATGTTGTGTGGGATTACAGGTATGAAAGAAGGAAACGTTCAAGAAGGAAGCAATCGGCACAATTTTACTTTAACCAGAAAATTATGTGTAAGTGAAACAAAGTAAATGAGCAGACACACACACACACACACACACACACACACACACACACACTAGATCACTGGGAATAGGGTGAAGAACAAATACGAGCAGCAGAGGTAGTGTGTGTTTTAAAGATTTGGTATGTGCTTCAACTTCCTACAAATCTACTCGCAAAATTATTTTTTAATTTTGTTGTTGGTACTTAGAATTTGTTTTTATTTTTATCTTTAGTGGTTTAACAAATGATAGTCAAGTGCCCTAGCCTAACTTTAATTGCAGATCTGCGTGTTGCATGATAGTTAAATATCCTGGAGAAGGATATCATAAACTTCTATTTTGTACCACCTCAGATATTTGTTCTTATTGGCTGCTATGCATTTTGTTGGTCATCTGTGAATTTTCACTAAATCCTAGATACTATGTATGCAAATTGACGCTGTATTATCTACCAAGCCAACATGATTTCACTTAGGACAGTTTTAGTTTGATAAATGAGTCTGTGATTATTTACTGGAAATGCACTATCTTGGTCAACTCCAGAAATTCCCTTCTCTTTGTTTTTCAGTTTTGCACTTACACTTACACTCCTTTATAAATCCAGTATTTCAAATCAGATATAGTGATTTATATTTAATAACCCTTTCTTACTATTCATATTTATTTTCTCATTCCAAATGAAGTTACAAAACTTTTTATTAGTTGTATACATAACAATATGAATAATAACACATATTCTGAAATTGGCTGTTAGTTTCATTTACTAATGTTGTGATTCTGACAACTGAAGTATCACAAGTATATTGACCAACTATTCTGTAATACATATACTGCAGAAACTCTCAACCCAATCTGTGCATCAGAATCACTTGTGGAGTTAAAAAAAAAAAATACAGTAGCTTGGGTTGAGAACCACTGCATTAGGCTATATTGTAGGAGTACCTGCTGAGCTCCCTATATCATAGAAGTCTCCTAAAATATCGATTCCAGTTTTCTGCTTGTGAAAGGCATGGGGCAGAAGCATAAAAACTTTGCACTAGCCTTAAAAAGGAAAACAGACATCAGTAACGTGACCTCAAATGGGTGAGCGCAAGAGAAAAATGTTGATGGATTAGAACAATATTGTTCTTCTATCCTGTGAGATGTCAAGGTTCAGAAGGATCATTGACCAGATTCGGTGTCAATTTAGAGACATCTAAAAATGTGGTGCCACGGCTATCAGAATCTGTACCTTGGATCTGTGTTAGTAGTTCTCGGTCATAAGACCTCTTAGTGTTTTGTCTCTACTTCATTCTGCAATCAAAAGACGTTTTGTTTTTCACTTAAAAAAGAATGACACAATAATTCACATTTATTGTACAAAAATGATATTATTAATAATCTGGCAACCAGAAATAACAACTTTCATATTATTCTCATGTTGAATAGCCTTTCAGACTTTTCTCTATAGGCAGTAGAATACTGTATGAGGGAAGTATATTTTCTGGTTACAAACACAGACTCTGGAGTCTGATTGACTATCTTCAAATCCTTGCCTTGTCATTTACTAGCTTTGACTTTTGGCAAGTTGCTTACTTTCCTTATTGTTCTGTATTAATATATGTAAGGTACTCAGTAGAGTGCCTTGCAGGTAGCAAGCTCTCTGTAGGTGTTAACTATATTATTGTATATGTAAAAAGTATACGATTAACAAAGATTGGATAAAGCCACTTTTAGCCGTTTTAAAAATGATTGCAAATTTCAGTGAATATTTATTTATCTCTAGATTAAGCAGTGATTTATTTAGCACCACCTATGTGCCACGCACTATACATCTAAATTAACTTCTTTAATAGTATTCTATTGTATAGATTGCACCGAATTTTATTTAATCAACTCCCTAGCAGTAGACATTAGAAATTTTTTCAATTTTTAAAAATATTATAAATAAGACCATAGTCCTAGTAGCTAATTATGTGCACACTTACATGATGCCTTTCTGGAAATATCTGGGTCAAAGGATATGCAGATTTCAAAGGCTTTTGTTATTTACTGACAAATTACTGTTCAGGGAGATTGTGCCATTTATGGTCACACCATAATAATTGAGAATTGAAGGCAAAAGTCTTGAGCAAATGTAGTTGACTGAGCCATAGATAGTTTCAGAAGGATAACTTGGGCTTTCAAAACCAAGACGTGGCATTAGAGAGGTAGAAAGAGCCAATGAAAAGCGGTCAACAAATCAAAACACTTTTGAAAAGTATCGTTACTGAATTAATCATTTCGGTAAACTTGCAGCAACTAGAATACCAGATTATTAAATATGAGGGCCCAAGATTTTTTTTTTTAACCCTCCTTGGTACTTCCTGTTAGGGTCTTTTTTTTTTTTGGTAAGCATTCATCTACATATTTGAAAATGCCACAAATGAAAAATCCTGTTGTTCCTTTCACTTAGAGGTCATGGCGTTATTTGCGTCAAGGGGTCAAAACATCTTGTTATTTGGGGTTAGTGATAGATATTCCCACTATGCCTAAGAGAGTAGCATTTAGAAAAACATAGAGGTAAAGCAAAATTCTTTTCTTGGAAACCAGGCTTATTTTCTAAATCTCCCTGTCTACAAGAGTGATCCTAACTGCCTCTCCCTTTTGTGGTACTTCTTAATTGATTAACCAAAACCGTAGTTTTGTTTTCCCCCCATGGATATATGCAAATATTTTAAACAGCTGTCTTGAAAAATCAACCCTACTTGATCCTTCTTATCTTATGTTGCATATGAAAAGACAATGCAGTTAATTCACTGTTTACTCCAAGTTGTAGTTACAACTCCACCTTTAAATTTGGTTTTGAAAATAACTTAATATTTATCATCTATTCGATAGATAAGATTTTAAAAGATATTGTATAAGGCTTTTCTTGCTTGGATTTTTAAAAGTTGGAACAAAATTACAAATTGGGTATAAATATAAATTATCCAAATGTTTTAAAAGTCATTTTGAAAAGAAAATTAAGTTTTATATTTTATTCATTGTATCCATCTCATCAGTATTAGGTAAACAAAAAAGGAGTTGAGGCTTATTGAATGCCAATAAAACAAAACCCACAGTTACATAAGTGAACAGAGCAGTAACTAAATTCCTTTCAGTAGAATAACATAATTATTAAGTTACGAAGTTATGTATTTAATCTTCTGGATTCTAATTCCAATACCACTATTTCCTTGGACAAGCTTTATAACCTCTCTAAACCTTAATGCCATCATCAGTAAAATGGGCACAGTAACAGTACTCATCTCATAGTTCTTTTGTTTGTTGTTGTTGGTGGTGTGATGAAGATGAATTGAGATAATGCATGGAAACATTTAGCACTGTTTGATAGGAAATAGGTATTCAATAAGTGCTAGCTATAGCTATTTCAGTGAAAATCAAGGAAAACATTTAAAAACAGGTTTCCATTAGTATCACATGTTTCCTTTCTCCACAGTTGCTGCTGGTACGGAATCCAGAGAGGTGAACAGATTTCCCCTTCCTAATAATACAACCACAGCAACAGCAGCTGTGACTGAGGAGGAAACAGAACTAACATCTCTCCACGAGGGGACCCTCTGATTCAACAGACATTATTCATTATCTGAAGGCTGGGAAGGATATTGATAGACTAAGAACCTTGGCTCATCCTCTGGGGATAGACAAACTGAAAGATACCCAAAAATAATTGTTCTCGTTAATCTTGAGATAGGCAAGTCTCTTTGAGCCTTCCAGTGGTCTTCTGAGAATAGGACCACAAACTATATTCTTTTTCAACCTGGTTCTTTGTGTGTATTTCCGGTCACTAAGAGGGAGAAGGGTGAATCGAGAATTGTGTTTGGATTAGCTGGACAAATAGAAAAGCATAACCCATGACATAAAATCACAACAAACTGCAAAATATTTCTCAACTCATGGTTCTATAGCAGTGTTAGTTTGAGCATTCAGTATAACTGTCTGCTAAAGCATAGTGAGTTCAGAGGACATCTCGATGGTCTCAGGTGAAGGACAACTTGTCACTTGAAGTTGGTGGCACACCGGATGGATGGAGCATGGAAATAGAAATTTCCCATCATCTTTATGACAAGGCACCTGGTCCTTGGCTCAGTTAAATGGAAAAAGACAGAGTGCAAAGTTCACCTTGCATACCTATAGACCTTTGGAGAATTTTGGTTACTATCTCAGAATTTGCTGTAATATGACACATTTTATACTTTTTTCCTTCTCTTTCAGAAAGTTCAGTCTTTTAATAGTCATGAGTTTCAAATTCTCATGTAAGAATGAAATGTTAGCACAGGATATACAAACATCTTCAAAGATTACTTTTTTTAAATTAAATTTAATTTTTTTTTTATACAGCAGGTTCTTATTAGTTATCCATTTTATACATATTAGTGTATATAGGTCAATCTCAATCTCCCAATTCATCACACCACCACCATCCCCACCCACCACTTTCCCCCCCTGGTGTCCATACGTTTGTTCTCTACATCTGTATCTCAATTTCTGCCCTGCAACCCGGTTCATCTGTACCATTTTTCTAGGTTCCACATAAATGTGTTAATATATGATATTTGTTTTTCTCTTTTTGACTTACTTCACTCTGTATGACAGTCTCTAGATTCATCCACGTCTCTACAAATGACCCAATTTCGTTCCTTTTTATGGCTGAGTAATATTCCATTGTATATATGTACCACTTCTTCTTTATCCATTCGTCTGTGGATGGGCATTTAGGTTGCTTCCATGACCTGGCTATTGTAAATAGTGTGACAATGAACATTGGGGTGCATGTGTCTTTTTGAATTATGGTTTTCTCTGGGTATATGCCCAGTAGTGGGATTGCTGGATCATATGGTAATTCTACTTTTAGTTTTTTAAGGAACCTCCATACTGTGCTCCATAGTGGCTGTATCAATTTACATTCCCACCAACAGTGCAAGAGGGTTCCCTTTTCTCCACACCCTCGCCAGCATTTGTTGTTTGTAGATTTTCTGATGATGCCCATTCTAACCGGTGTGAGGTGATACCTCATTGTAGTTTTGATTTGCATTTCTCTAATAATTAGTGATGTTGAGCAGCTTTTCACGTGCTACTTGGCAATCTGTATGTCTTCTTTGGAGAAATGTATATTTGGGTCTTCCACCCATTTTTGGATTGGTTTTTTTTTTTTTAATTAATTAATTTATTTTTGGCTGTGTTGGGTCTTCATTTCTGTGCAAGGGCCTTCTCCAGTTGTGGCCAGTGGGAGCCACTCTTCATCGCGGCGCGTGGGCCTCTCACTGTTGCGGCCTCTCGTTGCGGAGCACAGGCTCCAGACGCGCAGGCTCAGTAGTAGTGGCTCACAGGCCCAGTTGCTCCACGGCATGTGGGATCCTCCCAGACCAGGGCTCGAACCCGTGTCCCCTGCATCGGCAGGCAGACTCTCAACCACTGCGCCACCAGGGAAGCCCCTGTTTTTATAATATTGAGCTGCATGAGCTGTTTATATATTTTGCAGATTAATCCTTTGTCCGTTGATTGATTTGCAAATATTTTCTCCCATTCTGAGGGTTGTCCTTTCGTGTTGTTTACAGTTTCCTTTGCTGTGCAAAAGATTTGAAGTTTCATTAGGTCCCATTTGTTTATTTTTGTTTTTATTTCCATTACTCTAGGAGGTGAATCAAAAAAGATCTTGCTGTGATTTACGTCAAAGAGTGTTCTTCCTATGTTTTCCTCTAAGAGTTTTATAGTGTCTGGTCTTACATTTAGGTCTTTAATCCATTTTGAGTTTATTTTTGTCTATGGTGTTAGGGAATGTTCTAATTTCATTCTTTTACATGTAGCTGTCCAGTTTTCCCAGCACGACATATTGAAGAGACTGTCTTTTCTCCACTGTATATCCTTGCCTCCTTTCTCATAGATTAGTTGACCATAGGCGCATGGGTTTATCTCTGGGCTCTCTATCCTGTTGCATTGATCTATATTTCTGTTTTTGTGCCAGTACCATACTGTCTTCATTACTGTAGCTTTGTAGTATAGTCTGAAGTCAGGGAGTCTGATTCCTCCAGCTCTGTTTTTTTCCCTCAAGACTGCTTTGGCTATTCTGGGTCTTTTGTGTCTCCATACAAATTTTAAGATTTTTTGTTCCAGTTCTGTAAAAACTGCCATTGGTAATTTGATAGGGATTGCATTTAATCTGTAGATTGATTTGGGTAGTATAGTCATTTTCACAACATTGATTGTTCCAGTCCAAGAACATGGTATATCTCTCCATCTGTTGGTATCATGTTTAATTTCTTTCACCAGTGTCTTATAGTTTTCTGCATACAGGTTTTTTACCTCCTTAGGTAGGTTTATTCCTAGGTATTTTATTCTTTATGTTGCAGTGGTAAATGGGAGTGTTTCCTTACTTTCTCTTTCAAATTTTTCATCATTAGTGTATAGGAATGCAAGAGATTTCTGCGCATTAATTTTGTATCCTGCAACTTCACCAGATTCATTGATTAGCTCTTGTAGTTTTCTGGTGGCATCTTTAGGATTCTCTATGTATAGTATCATGTCATCTGCAAACAGTGACAGTTTTACTTCTTCTTTTCCAATTTGGATTCCTTTTATTTCTTTTTCTTCTCTGATTGCCGAGGCTAGGACTTCCAAAACTGTGTTGAATAATAGTGGTGAGAGTGGACATCCTTGTCTTCTTCCTGATCTTAGAGGAAATGCTTTCAGTTTTTCACCATTGAGAATGATGTTTGCTGTGGGTTTGTCATATATGGCCTTTATTATGTTGAGGTAGGTTCCTTCTGTGCTCACTTTCTGGAGAGTTTTTATCATACATGGGTGTTGAATTTTGTCAAAAGCTTTTTCTGCATCTATTGAGATGATCATATGGTCTTTATTCTTCAGTTTGTTAATATGGTGTACCACATTGATTGATTTGCGTATATTGAAGAATCCTTGCATCCCTGGGATAAATCCCACTTGATGATGGTGTATCATACTTTTAATGTGTTGTTGGATTCTGTTTGCTAATATTTTGTTGAGGATTTTAACATCTATATTCATCAGTGATATTGGTCTGTAATGTTCTTCTTTTGTAGTATCCTTGTCTGGTTTTGGTATCAGGGTGATGGTGGCCTCATAGAATGAGTTTGGCAGTGCTCCTTCCTCTGCAATTTTTTGGAAGAGCTTGAGAAGGATGGGTGTTAGCTCTTCTCTAAATGTTTGATAGAATTCAACTGTGAAGCCATCTGGTCCTGGACCTTTGTTTCTTGGAAGATTTTTCATCACAGTTTCAATTTCATTACTTGTGATTGGTCTGTTCATATTTTCTATTTCTTTCTGGTTCAGTCTTGGACGGCTATACCTTTCTAAGAACTTGTCCATTTCTTCCAGGTTGTCCATTTTATTGGCATAGAGTTGCTTGTAATAGACTCTTAGAATGCTTTGTATTTCTGCAGTGTCTGTTGCAAGTTCTCCTTTTTCATTTCTAATTTTATTGATTTGAGTTCTCTCCCCCTTTTTCTTGATGAGTCTGGCTAAAGGGTTATCAATTTTGTTTATCTTCTCAAAGAACCAGCTTTTAGTTTTATTGATCTATGCTATTGTTTTCTTCGTTTCAATTTCATTTATTTCTGCTCTGATGTTTATGATTTCTCTCCTTCTGCTAACTTTGGGTTTTGTTTGTTTTTCTTTCTCTAGTTCCTTTGGGTGTAAGGTTAGATTGTTTATTTGAGATTTTTCTTGTTTCTTGAGGTAGGCTTGTATTGCTGTAAACTTCCCTCTTAGAACTGCTTTTGCTGCATTCCATAGGTTTTGGATTGTCGCGTTTTCATTGTCATTTTTCTCTAGGTAATTTTTGAATTCCTCTTTGATTTCTTCAGTGATCTCTTTGTTATTTAGTAACGTATTGTTTAGCCTCCACTTGTTTGTGTTTTTTACATTATTTCCCTATAATTGATTTCTAATCTCATAGCGTTGTGGTCAGAAAAGATGCTTGATATGATTTCAATTTTCTTAAATTTCCTGAGGCTTGATTTGTGACCAAGATGTGATCTATCCTGGCGAATATTCCATGCACACTTGAGAAGAAAGTGTAATCTGCTGTTTTTGGATGGAGTGTCCTATAAATATCAATTAAATCTAGCTGTTCTATTGTGTTATTTAAATCTTGTGTTTCCTTATTAAATTTCTGTTTGGATCATCTGTCCATTGGTGTAAGTGAGGTGTTAATGCCCCCACTATTATTGTGTTACTGTCAATTTCCTCTTTTATAGCTATTACCAATTGCCTTATGTATTGAGGTTCTCCTTTTTTGGGTGCATATATATTTATAATTGTTATATCTTCTTCTTGGATTGATCCCTTGATCATTATGTAGTGTCCTTCCTTGTCTCTTGTAACATTCTTTATTTTAAAGTCTATTTTATCTGATATGAGTATAGCTACTCCAGCTTTCTTTTGATTTCCATTTGCATGGAATATCTTTTTCCATTCCCTCCCTTTCAGTCTGTATGTGTCCCTAGGACTGAAGTGGGTCTCTTGTAGACAGCATATATATGGGTCTTGTTTTTGTGTCCATTCAGTGAGCCTGTGTCTTTTGGTTGGAGCATTTAATCCTTTCACATTTGAGGTAATTATCGATATGTATGTTCCTATGACCATTTTCTTAATTGTTTTGGATTTGGTTTTGCAGGACCTTTTCTTCTCTTGTGTTTCCCACTTAAAGAAGTTCCTTTAGCATTTGTTGTAGATATGGTCTGGTGGTGCTGAATTCTCTTAGCTTTTGGTTGTCTGTAAAGCTTTTGATTTCTCCATCAAATCTGAATGAGATCCTTGCCAGGTAGAGTAATCTTGGTTGTAGGTTTTTCCCTTTCATCACTTTATATATGTCATGCCACTCCCTTGTGGCTTGTAGAGTTTCTGCTGAGAAGTCAGCTGTTAACCTTATGGGAGTTCCCTTGTATGTTATTTGTGATTTTTCCCTTTCTGCTTTCAATAAGTTTTCTTTGCCTTTAATTTTTGCCAACTTGATTACTATGTGTCTCGGCATGTTTCTCCTTGGGTTTATCCTGTATGGGACTCTCTGCGCTTCCTGGACTTGGGTGGCTCTTTCCTTTCCCAAGATAGGGAAATTTTTGACTATAATTTCTTCAGATATTTTCCTGGGTCCTTTCTCTCTCTCTTCTCCTTCTGGGACCCCTATAATGCGAATGTTGTTGCGTTTAATTTTGTCCCAGAGGTCTCTTAGGCTGTCTTCGTTTCTTTGCATTCTTTTTTCTTTATTCTGTTCTGCAGCAGTGAATTCCACCATTCTGTCTTCCAGGTCACTTATCCGTTCTTCTGCCTCAGTTATTCTGCTTTTGATTCCTTCTAGTGTATTTTTCTTTTCAGTTATTTTATTGTTCATCTCTTTTTTTGTTCTTTAATTCTTCTAGGTCTTTGTTAAACATTTCTTGCATCTTCTTGATCTTTGCCTCCATTCTTTTTCTGAGGTCCTGGATCATCTTCACTATCATGATTCTGAATTCTTTTCCTGGAAGGTTGCCTATCTCCACTTCATTTAGTTGTTTTTCTGGGGTTTTATCTTGTTCCTTCATCTGGTACATAGCCCTCTGCCTTTTCATCTTTCCTACGTTTTTGTTCCACAGGCTGCAGGATTGTAATTCTTCTTACCTCCGCTGTCTGCCCTCTGGTGGATGCGGCTGTCTAAGAGGCTTGTGCAAGTTTCCTGATGGGAGGGACTGGTGGTGGGTAGAGCTGGCTGTTGCTCTGGTGGGCAGAGCTCAGTAGAACTTCAGTCCGCTTGTCTGCTGATGGGTGGGGCTGGGTTCCCTCCCTGTTGGTTGTTTGGCCTGAGGCGACCCAACACTGGAGCCTGCCCGGGCTCTTTGGTGGGGTTAATGGTGGACTCTGGGAGGCCTCACTCCAAGGAGTACTTCACAAAGCTTCTGCTGCCAGTGTCCTTGTCCTCATGGTGAGACACAGCCACCCCCCGCCTCTTCAGGAGATCCTCCAACACTAGCAGGTAGGTCTGGTTCAGTCTCCTGTTGGGTCACCGGTCCTTCCCCTGGGTCCCGATGTGCACACTACTTTGTGTGTGCCCTCCAAGAGTGGAGTCTCTGTTTCCTCCAGTCCTGTCGATGTCCTGCAGTCAAATCCTGCTAGCCTTCAAAGTCTGATTCTCTAGGAATTCCTCCTCCCATTGCTGGACCCCCAGGTCGGGAAGCCTGACGTGGGGCTCAGAACCTTCACTCCAGTGGGTGGACTTCTGTGGTATGTGTTCTCCAGTTTGTGAGTCACCCACCCAGCAGTTATGCGATTTGATTTTATTGTGATTGCGCTCCTCCTACTGTCTCATTGTGACTTCTCCTTTGTCTTTGTATGTGGGGTATCTTTTTTGGTGAGTTCCAGTGTCTTCCTCTTGATGACTGTTCCGCAGTCAGTTGTGATTCTGGTGCTCTCGCAAGAGGGAGTGAGAGCATGTCCTTCTACTCCACCATCTTGAACCAATCTCCCCAAAGATTACTTTTCTAGTTTTTTGTTTCTTTAGCTGGTTAGCTGGTTTATGAGTTTTGATATTTTGCATTTTTGTTTTTTGCTGTTTTTGTTTCTGTTGGCCAAAATACCTGATCAGACTTAAGTCTGTGTACTTTTCAACGTTTAAAATTTGTATTCTCTTGGCTGAAATCATTGTAAACATTTTACTGCTGCTTTAATAATACTCTTTTTTTTTTTTCAAACATCTTTATTGAAGTATAATTGCCTTACAATAGTGTGTTAGCATCTGCTTTATAACAAAGTGAATCAGTTATACATATACAATATGTTCCCATTTCTCTTCCCTCTTGCATCTCCCTCCCTCCCACCCTCCCCATCCCACCCCTCTAGGTGGTCACAGAGCACCGAGCTGATCTCCCTGTGCTATGCGGCTGCTTCCCACTAGCTATCTATTTTACATTTGGTAGTGTATATATGTCCATGACACTCTCTTACCCTGTCACATCTCACCCCACCCCCTCCCCATATCCTCAAGTCCATTCTCTAGTAGGTCTGTGTCTTTATTCCCATCTTGCCACTAGGTTCTTCATGGCCTTTTTTTTTTTTTTCCCTTAGATTCCATATATATGTGTTAGCATACTGTATTTGTTTTTCTCTTTCTGACTTACTTCACTCTGTATGACAGACTCTAACTCCATCCACCTCATTACAAATACCTCCATTTCATTTCTTTTTATGGCTGAGTAATATTCCATTGTATATATGTGCCACATCTTCTTTATCCATTCATCTGTCGATGGACATTTAGGTTGCTTCCATGTCCTGGCTATTGTAAATAGAGCTGCAGTGAACATTTTGGTACATGACTCTTTTTGACCTATGGTTTTCTCAGGGTATATGCCCAGTAGTGGGATTGCTGGGTCGTATGGTAGTTCTATTTGTGGTTTTTAAGGAACCTCCATACTGTTCTCCATAGTGGCTGTATCAATTTACATTCCCACCAACAGTGCAAGAGTGTTCCCTTTCCTCCACACCCTCTCCAGCATTTATTGTTTCTAGATTTTTTGATGATGGCCATTCTGACCGGTGTGAGATGATATCTCATTGTAGTTTTGATTTGCATTTCTCTAATGATTAATGATGTTGAGCATTCTTTCATGTGTCTGTAGGCCATCTGTATATCTTCTTTGGAGAAATGTCTATTTAGATCTTCTGCCCATTTTTGGATTGGGTTGTTCGTTTTTTTGTTATTGAGCTGCATGAGCTGCTTGTAAATCTTGGAGATTAATCCTTTGTCAGTTGCTTCATTTGCAAATATTTTCTCCCATTCTGGGGGTTTTCTTTTGGTCTTGTTTATGGTTTCCTTTGCTGTGCAAAAGCTTTTAAGTTTCATTAGGTCCCATTTGTTTATTTGTGTTCTTATTTCCATTTCTCTGGGAGCTGGGTCAAAAAGAATCTTGCTGTGATGTATGTCATAGAGTGTTCTGCCTATGTTTTCCTCTAAGAGTTTGATAGTGTCTGCCCTTACACTTAGGTCTTTAATCCATTTTGAGTTTATTTTTGAGCATGGTGTCAGGGAGTGTTCTAATTTCATACTTTTACATGTTCCTGTCCAATTTTCCCAGCACCACTTATTGAAGAGGCTGTCTTTTCTCCACTGTATATGCTTGCCTCCTTTATCAAAGATAAGTTGACCATATGTGTGTGGGTTTATCTCTGGGCTTTCTATCCTGTTCCATTGATCTATATTTCTGTTTTTGTGCCAATACCAAACTGTCTTGATTACTGAAGCTTTCTAATATAGTCTGAAGTCAGGGAGCCTGATTCCCCCAGCTCCATTTTTCGTTCTCAAGATTGCTTTGGCTATTCGGGGTCTTTTGTGTTTCCATACAAATTGTGAAATTTTTTGTTCTAGTTCTGTGAAAAATGCCAGTGGTAGTTTGATAGGGATTGCATTGAATCTGTAGATTGCTTTGGGTAGTAGAGTCATTTTCACAATGTTGATTCTTCCAATCCAGGAACATGGTATATCTCTCCATCTATTTGTATCATCTTTAATTTCTTTCATCAGTGTCTTATAATTTTCTGCATACAGGTCTTTTGTCTCCTTAGGTAGGTTTATTCCTAGATATTTTATTCTTTTTGTTGCAATGGTAAATGGGAGTGTTTTCTTAATTTCACTTTCAGATTTTTCGTCATTAGTGTATAGAAATGCAAGAGATTTCTGTGCATTAATTTTGTATCCTGCTACTTTACCAAATTCATTGGTTAGCTCTAGGAGTTTTCTGGTAGCATCTTTAGGATTCTCTATGTATAGTATCATGTCATCTGCAAATAGTGACAGCTTTACTTCTTCTTTTCCGATTTGGATTCCTTTTATTTCTTTGTCTTCTCTGATTGCTGTGGCTAGGACTTCCAGAACTATGTTGAATAATAGTGGTGAGAGTGGGCAACCTTGTCTTGTTCCTGATCTTAGTGGAAATGGTTTCATTTTTTCACCATTGAGGACAATGTTGGCTGTGGGTTTGTCATATATGGCCTTTATTATGTTGAGGAAAGTTCCCTCTATGCCTACTTTCTGCAGGGCTTTTATCATAAATGGGTGTTGAATTTTGTCAAAAGCTTTCTCTGCATCTATTGAGATGATCATATGGTTTTTCTCCTTCAATTTGTTAATATGGTGTATCACATTGATTGATTTGCGTATATTGAAGAATCCTTGCATTCCTGGGATAAACCCCACTTGATCATGGTGTATGATCCTTTTAATGTGCTGTTGGATTCTGTTTGCTAGTATTTTGTTGAGGATTTTTGCATCTATGTTCATCAGTGATATTGGCCTGTAGTTTTCTTTCTTTGTGACATCTTTGTCTGGTTTTGGTATCAGGGTGATGGTGGCCTCGTAGAATGAGTTTGGGAGTGTTCCTCCCTCTGCAATATTTTGGAAGAGTTTGAGAAGGATAGGTGTTAGCTCTTCTCTAAATGTTTGATAGAATTCGCCTGTGAAGCCATCTGGTCCTGGGCTTTTGTTTGTTGGAAGGTTTTTAATCACAGTTTCAATTTCAGTGCTTGTGATTGATCTGTTCATATTTTCTATTTCTTCCTGGTTCAGTCTCGGCAGTTTGTGCATTTCTAAGAATCTGTCCATTTCTTCCAGGTTGTCCATTTTATTGGCATAGAGTTGCTTGTAGTAATCTCTCATGATCTTTTGTATTTCTGCAGTGTCAGTGGTTACTTCTCCTTTTTCATTTCTAATTCTATTGATCTGAGTCTTCTCCCTTTTTCTCTTGATGAGTCTGGCTAATGGTTTATCAATTTTGTTTATCTTCTCAAAGAACCAGCTTTTAGTTTCATTGATTTTTGCTATTGTTTCCTTCATTTCTTTTTCATTTATTTCTGACCTGATCTTTATAATTTCTTTCCTTCTGCTGGCTTTGGGGTTTTTTTGTTCTTCTTTCTCTAATTGCTTTAGGTGCAAGGTTAGGTTGTTTATTCGAGATGTTTCCTGTTTCTTGAGGTAGGCTTGTATTGCTATAAACTTCCCTCTTAGCACTGCTTTTGCTGTGTCCCATAGGTTTTGGGTCGTCGTGTCTCCATTGTCATTTGTTTCTAGGTATTTTTTGATTTCCCCTTTGATTTCTTCAGTAATCACTTCGTTATTAAGTAATGTATTGTGTAGCCTCATTGTGTTTGTATTTTTTACAGATCTTTTCCTGTAATTGATATCTAGTCTCATAGCGTTGTGGTCGGAAAAGATACTTGATACGATTTCAATTTTCTTAAATTTACCAAGGCTTGATTTGTGACCCAAGATATGATCTATCCTGGAGAATGTTCCATGAGCACTTGAGAAAAATGTGTATTCTGTTGTTTTTGGGTGGAATGTCCTATAAATATCAATTAAGTCCATATTGTTTAATGTATCATTTAAAGCTTGTGTTTCCTTATTTATTTTCATTTTGGATGATCTGTCCATTGGTGAAAGTGGGGTGTTAAAGTCCCCTAGTATGATTGTGTTGCTGTCAATTTCCCCTTTTATGGCTGTTAGTATTTGCCTTATGTATTGAGGTGCTCCTATGTTGGGTGCATAAATATTTACAATTGTTATACCTTCCTCTTGGATCGATCCCTTGATCATTATATAGTGTCCTTCTTTGTCTCTTGTAATAGTCTTTATTTTAAAGTCTATTTTGTCTGATATGAGAATTGCTACTCCAACTTTCTTTTGATTTCCATTTGCATGGAATATCTTTTTCCATCCCCTCACTTTCAGTCTGTATGTGTCCCTAGGTCTGAAGTGGGTCTCTTGTGGACAGCATATATATGGGTCTTGTTTTTGTATCCATTCAGCCAGCCTGTGTCTTTTGGTGGGAGCATTTAATCCATTTACATTCAAGGTAATTATCGATATGTATGTTCCTGTTCCCATTTTCTTAAATGTATTGGGTTTGTTATTGTAGGTGTTTTCCTTCTCTTGTGTTTCTTGCCTAGAGAATTTCCTTTAGCATTTGTTGTAAAGCTGGTTTGGTGGTGCTGAACTCTCTCAGCTTTTGCTTGTCTGTAAAGGTTTTAATTTCTCCATCGAATCTGAATGAGATCCTTGCTGGGTAGAGTAATCTTGGTTGTAGGTTTTTCTCCTTCATCACTTTAAGTATATCCTGCCACTCCCTTCTGGCTTGCAGAGTTTCTGCTGAGAGATCAGATGTTAACCTTATGGGGATTCCCTTGTGTGTTATTTGTTTTTTTTCCCTTGCTGCCTTTAATATGTTTTCCTTATATTTAATTTTTGACAGTTTGATTAATATGTGTCTTGGCGTGTTCCTCCTTGGGTTTATCCTGTATGGGACTCTCTGTGCTTCCAGGACTTGATTAACTATTTCCTTTCCCATATTAGGGAAGTTTTCAACTATAATCTCTTCAAAAATTTTCTCAGTCCCTTTCTTTTTCTCTTCTTCTTCTGGTACCCCTATAATTCGAATGTTGGCGCGTTTAATGTTGTCCCAGAGGTCCCTTAGACTGTCCTCAGTTCTTTTCATTCTTTTTTCTTTATCCTGCTCTGTAGTAGTTATTTCCATCATTTTATCTTCCAGGTCACTTATCCTATCTTCTGCCTCAGTTATTCTACTATTGATCCCATCTAGAGTATTTTTAATTTCATTTATTGTGTTTTTCATCATTGCTTGGTTCCTCTTTAGTTCTTCTACATCCTTGTTAAATGTTTCTTGCATTTTGTCTATTCTATTTCCAAGATTTTGGATCATCCTTACTATCATTATTCTGAATTCTTTTTCAGGTAGACTACCTATTTCCTCTTCATTTGTTAAGTCCAGTGTGTTTTGAGCCTGCTCCTTCATCTGCTGTGTGTTTTTCTGTCATCTCATTTTGCCTATCTTACTGTGTTTGGGGTCTCCTTTTCACAGGCTGCAGGTTCGTAGTTCCCGTTGTTTTTGGTATCTGTCCCCAGTGGCTAAGGTTGGTTCAGTGGGTTGTGTAGGCTTCCTGGTGGAGGGAACTAGTGCCTGAGTTCTGGTGGATGAGGCTAGATCTTGTCTTTCTGGTGGGCACGTCCACGTCTGGTGGTGTATTTTGGGGTGTCTGTGGCCTTATTTTGATTTTAGGCAGCCTCTCTGCTAATGGATGGGGTTGTGTTCCTGTCTAGCTAGTTGTTTGGCATAGGGTGTCCAGCACTGTAGCTTGCTGGTCGTTGAGTGAAGCTGGGTCTTGATGTTGAGATGGAGATCTCTGGGAGATTTTTGCCGTTTGGTATTACGTGGAGCTGGGAGGTCTCTTGTGGACCAGTGTTCTGAAGTTGGCTCTCCCACCTCAGAGGCACGGCCCTGATGCCTGGCTGGAGCACCAAGAGCCTTTCATCCACACGGCTCAGAGTAAAAGGGAGAAAAAATAGAAAGAAAGAAAGAAAGAGGCTATAATATAGTGAAGTAAAATAAAGCTATTGTAAAGCAAAGCTATACAGACAAAATCTCACCCAGAAGCATATACATATACACTCACAAAAAAAAGGAAAAGGGGAAAAATTAATATCTCCTGCTCCCAGAGTCCCCCTCCTGCATTTGGGCTGATTCGTTGTCTATTCAGGTATTCAACAGATGCAGGCACATCAAGTTGTTTGTGGAGCTTTAATCCGCTGCTCCTGAGGCTGCTGGGAGAGATTTCCCCTTCTCTTCCCTGTTCGCACAGCTCCTGGGGTTCAGCTTTGGATTTGGACCTGCCTCTGCGTGTAGGTCGCCTGAGGGCGTCTGTTCCCCACCCAGACAGGACGGGGTTAAAGGAGCAGCTGCTTCGGGGGCTCTGGCTCACCCAGGCCGCGGGGAGGGAGCGGTACGGAGGAGGCGGGGCGAGCCTGCGGCGGCCGAGGCCGGCGTGACGTTGCACCAGCTCGAGGCGCGCAGTGCGTTCCCCCGGGGATGTTGTCCCCGGATCCCGGGACCCCGGCAGTGGCGGGCTGCACAGGCTCCCGGGAGGGGCGGTGTGGAGAGTGACCTGTGCTCACACACAGGCTTTTTGGAGGCGGCAGCAGCAGCCCCAGCATCTCACGCCCGTCTCTGGGGTCCGCGCTGATCGCCATGGCTTGCGCCCTTCTCTGGAGTTCGTTTAGGCGGCGCTCTGAATCCCCTCTCCTTGCGCGCAGCGAAACAAAGAGGCAAGAAAAAGTCTCTTGCCTCTTCGGCAGCTGCAGACCTTTTCCCGGTCTCCCTCCCGGCTAGCTGTGGTGCGCCAACCCCTTCAGGCTGTGTTCACGCCGCCAGCCCCAGTCCTCTCCCTGCGATCCGACCGCAGCCCGAGCCTCAGGTCCCAGCCCTGCCCGCCCCGGCGGGGGAGCAGACAAGCCTCTCGGGCTGGTGAGCGCCGCTCGGCGCCGAGCCTCTGTGCAGGAGTCTCTCCGATTTTCCCTCTGCGCCCCTGTTGCTGTGGGATCCGCGCTGATAGCCGCGGCTCGCGCTCTTCTCTGGAGTTCGTTTAGGCGGCGCTCTGAATCCCCTCTCCTTGCCCGCCGCGAAACAAAGAGGCAAGAAAAAGTCTCTTGCCTCTTCGGCAGCTGCAGACTTTTTCCCCGGACTCCCTCCCGGCTAGCTGTGGTGCGCTAACCCCTTCAGGCTGTGTTCACGCTGCCAGCCCCAGTTCTCTCCCTGCGATCCGACCGAAGCCCGAGCCTCAGCTCCCAGCCCCGCCCGCCCCGGCGGCTAAGCAGACAAGCCTCTTGGGCTGGTGAGTGCTGCTCGGCGCCGAGCCTCTGTGCGGGAACCTCTCCGCTTTGCCCTCCGCACCTCTGTGGCTGCGCTCTCCTCCGTGGCTCTGAAGCTTCCCCCCTCCGCCCCCCGCAGTCTCCGCCCGCGAAGGGGCTCCTAGTGCGTGGAAACCTTTCCTCCTTCACGGCTCCCTCCCACTGGTGCAGGTGCCGTCCCTATTCTTTTGTCTCTGTTATTTCTTTTTTCTTTTGCCCTACCCAAGTACGGGGGGAGTTTCTTGCCTTTTTGGAGGTCGGACATTTTCTGCCAGCGTTCAGTGGGTGTTCTGTAGGAGCAGTTCCACGTGTAGATGTATTTCTACTGTATCTGTGGGAAGGAAGGTGATCTCCGCGTCTTACTCTTCCGCCATCTTCTCCCAATAATACTCTTAAGAAAAGAGGGATACCTGTGTGAGTTTTTTTTTTTTAATGAGTTTTCAGTATAAAATAGGTATAATAGTGAGTCATGTCCAAATCTTCATTGTCAAAATTGCCTGAATGAGAGATGTTATTTATCAATTTATTATGAAGAAATCTGACCTGGAGATTTATAATATGTCTTACAGACTAATGGAGTTTTCATTTTGGAATGGAGTATTTCTTTTTTAAAAGTGGGGTAGTAGGCTGTATTTTTAGGCCATCCTGGGAGAGCAATACCTGAGAAAGTAATTAGAATCAATAGTTGGGCAAAGATTGGGATCAGTGCTCAGGAATGATCTACATAATTTTGATATCAAGGGAGCTTCTCTTAGAGCCTTTCTCATCTTTTGGTGATTAATCAGATATTTAAAGTGAATACATTTACTTGATCTCATCTAGAGAGAATGTTTGAAAGTGCAATATATGAAGAAATCATTGTAGAGCTGCAAAGTTTTCTAACTTGGCTCCTCACTAACAGAGATCTTTGCCTCTGGTAAATTCTCTTGTTTCCATTATTTTTCTAGATAACAATGCCCCTAAAACAGTTTTTATAAACCCTGAAAGTTGAGTCTAAATTCTCCTTGTAGGATCTATTATGACCATTTTTTGTTTAGCAAAATATTTGAATTTGATGTGCTTGAGTGTGACTCTACTTGCTGTGTGTGTGACTTGTGTGTGTGTGTGTGTGTGTGTGAGAGAGAGAGAGAGAGGGAGAGAGAGACCTAGAGAATGGGGGGGGATGGATTTTTTCAGCTTTCCCAGCTATCAGTTCCCCTTCTTCCACTAACCAAGTGAGAAAATTAGTGGGCAGGCTAGCAAGATAACTCAGACTCACTGTAATATAGGTTTTTCAAATTCTTATGTAGGGCAATATGAATAGTCATATACCTTTCTTAGATCTTGTGAGATAACTTAGTATATGCCAGAGACCTACTTCCCATTAACCTTCCTAATGAATTATTTTAATTTCTAAGTAAGTTATCTTACTATCAGCATAATCTCTCTAATTCATATACGGCATAGTTAGGCTCAGGGACAATTGGTTTGAAAGATTAATAGAATAATTATTAGAAAAGTTTTTCTTTGGGGCTAGTACATGTCAGACACTATTCTAAATGTTTTGTGACTTTTTACCTATTCCAATCTTTACTTCTGAGGAAGGTACTGCTATTAATACCCTTATTTTGCAGATGGGGAAATTGAGGCACGAAGAGATTTTATATACTTGCTTAAGGGTACACAGCTATTAAGTGACAGACCTGGAATTCAGACCCACACAGTCTGACTCTAGAGCCAACACTCTTAACCAGTTGCTTTCCCGAAAAAAGGGGAAAGCTTATTTTTATGTAGTAAGAAATGCTGGATTTTTATTTAGAAAAGTTAAGTTAAAGATTTTAGCCTCAGGCTGTGGTTTATCCACTCAAACTCATGAATCAGAAATCTTTGGTATAGGCTTATCTTGGAGCCGTTCATTTTCTTGTTTATGGACTTTTATGCCTGCTCCTCAGCTTTCTGGCATGATGGAGGACAGAGCTCCAGTTAAGATGCCCATCATGTGCAACATGTCAGAACCCTGAAGAGTTGTGATGGGTGAGGAGTAATTGAGACTAATACTGATGCATAATGAAAATTACTGCCAGATGCTGGCAGAGTTCTGGGAGCTCTATTATGTTACATGCACATTGCTGTTGTAGTTTCTGAAGTAGTTTATAGATTTCTTGATTTTTCTGTGATATTTACATGACTATGGATGTCTAAATTTAGTGGTTCACTTATTTTTGATTGCAAATAACTAATAAGACTGACTGAGGATTTTTCTTCTTTATTTAGTCGGCTACTTGAGAGTGTAATTTAAGGGGAGAAAAAAGACCTTATCAGTTTGACTATCTGTGCCAAAGATGATGCTTTGACATAATCATTGCCAGTGCTGCAATTTGTTTCCTAAAGCTTTAATCCATCAAAGGATGTAAAGGCCACCCAATGAAGTGGTTGGAACATGGGACCATCCAGGTGTTTAAATTCTGTTCTTACTACTTACCTTTAATGCAATTCCAAGTAGGTTTCTTACCTCCCCTGAACCTTCTTTTTCTCCACGGCAAAATGGAAATCATTTCATGGACATTGTTCAGAGGATTCACAAAGCCTAATCATCTCTGATCAGAGGGTCACACTGAGAATGATCCCAAGTCTAGGCACCTTCACTCTGACCTCTACAGACTATTCTTCCTTCTTATTCTTTACATATTTCATGTTACTGAGGACTACAACATACAGTAGTATCTAGTGCTCAGTTTTTATTCCTGGCTTGGACTGTGGCTCTGACTGCTCTTACACTAGTAACCCAAACTAGTAAACCAAAGAAGGGACTGCAGAGACAGTGTGATATAGTGCACTGCTTTCCAGATTTGCCTGCTAATAACAGTCACATAGGTCATATAGATTTCCAAGTCCTTCCCTTAGAGATTCTTATTTAGTAGGCCTGAAGTGGGACACAGGAGTATATGTGTTTTAACTAGAGATCCAGATGATCTTAATGACAAGGCAGCATGGAAAACATAAGAATAAGTTTTAGAGTTGATAGATCTGAGTTTAAATCCCTATGCCACTTATGAGCTATGATATCATTTAACTTTCCAAGACCTAGCTTTTAGGTGCCTAGTACGGATGTCAGGTATGTTTCTCATAGCTTTGCTGATGGAGTCCACACTAAGTAAACATTAAATGCCCAGCCCCCTGCTTCATTGTTCTGCCACCTCTTAGCATTTTCCAGTGGTGTGCTGTTAATATTTAACAACCAGCTCTCCAGAAAAGCAAACCCTATGTTTGCCTATTTCTGTGGTGTAAATACACCCACAATGGCTGATCTCAAGCTACCACAATTCCATTATTGAGTGCAGAGTGGAGAAGAGATGTGCTCATTCAGCTTCTGTGAGCTGGAAAGAGCTGTTGCAGCACAAACCTTACATCCAACAGTTTTTTTCTCTCCTGCATTTTCCTCTCCTCTTCTTGTCCCCCTTTCCTCTCTTGCTCTCTGAAAGTGGAATTAATTGTTCCATCATTACTTCATATATTTTACTTTAAAGGACACAACATGAAATCTGCCCTCTTAACAAATTTTTCTTTCATGAAACATTTTTTTAAATAAATTTATTTATTTATTTTTGGCTGTGTTGGGTCTTCGTTTCTGTGCAACAGCTTTCTCCAGTTGCAGTGAGCGGGGGCCACTCTTCATTGCGGTGCGCGGGCCTCTCACTATCGCGGCCTCTCCTGTTGCAGAGCACAGGCTCCAGACGCACAGGCTCAGTAGTTGTGGCTCACGGGCCCAGTTGCTCCGCGGCATGTGGGATCTTCCCGGACCAGGGCTCGAACCCGTGTCCCCTGCACTGGCAGGCAGACTCTCAACCACTGCGCCACCAGGGAAGCCCTCTTTTATGAAACATTTATTGTATATCTCCTGTATTAGGTACCAGGAATACATAGAAGATTATTACTATTCAATCTCTATGCTTTATATCTGTCCAGATGAACAAGATGGAAGGAAAATCATGCCACTTGGGAAAAAATGATTATACTGCAAATGAGTGGTTTACACTTTCAACTGAACTCCCAAGCACTTCCTACTGATGCTTCTCTCCACCTCACTTTCCTGCATATTCTCTCTCTCTCTTTTTGTCCTTTACTTTGCTCTACTGGTTGTCCCCTTTCTTTCCTCTATGCGTTGTCAACTTCTTTCTCTTTGTTGCCTTGGTCAAGTCTCTCCCACCTTAAAAAATGACAAAAACAATATCAAATAACAAAAAAACTGACATGACTCCTGGTCCTTTATACTTAAAATTCTTGAAAGAGTAGTAAGCTCTCTGTGTCTTTACTTCTTCCCCTTACATTCTTTGGTCCTCACTTTTGCCATTAGACTTCTGCCCTATACTTTAGTGAAACTGTTTTTGGTAAAGCTATGTTGCCAAATGCAATGGGCACATCAAAGCCCTTATCTTGCTGGACTTCTCTGTAGCCACCGACATTGCCAATCCATCCCTCCTTGACAATCTTCTCTCATTCACTTCTGTGCACATCATTGGCCTGGTTCTTTGCAGCCTTATGACCATATATCTAGACTCTGACTTACTCACTAGATTTTTACCCACTATTTCAGTGGTTTTGAAACTTTAGCATGCATTAGAATCACCTGGAGTATTTGTTAAAACACGGATTACTGGACCCCGATTCTCGTCTTCTTTAGGTCATGGGTAGAGAATGAAAATTTGTATTTCTAACAAATTTCCAGGTGGTGCTGATCCTGCTGGCCCAGGACCCACACTTCAAGAATCATTGCTTTAACTCCACCTTGGGCTCCTCTTTTACTTCCTGCCCCTAAATGTTAATTTGGCCTGTTATTTACACCTGGACCTATTCTTCTTCTCACTAATGGCATTGTGTCTAGGTGAACTTATCTCTTGCCATGGTTTTAATGCTTATATTGTCTGACCGCAAAGATGCTTTTCTCTTGTAGATTTCATGACTATCTTCAAATTAAGATATCCAACTGTGTGCTAGACATCTATTAAATGTCCCATAAGAACATGACTTGCCCATGGTTAATCAGCTGAAATTTGCATCTAAATCTATTTGAACCAGATGCCCCTACTTTTAACCACTTACTTTTATTGGCCTCTCATCCCTTTTATGATTGCAGTAGTTCAGACCTCCTTCATCTTTGAGAAGATGAAGCCTTCTGTGTCATGGTCCCCAAGATCGTCATCAAGTTTGATGTTTCTCTAGGAGGATTTGCAGGCCTCAGCAAGTAGTTGTATTCATGGCCATGATTTATTACAGTGAAAGGATATCAAACTAAATCAATAAAGGCAAGAGGCACATTGAGTAGAGCCTGGAGGAGACCAAGCACAACATTCCAAGGATCTTCTCCCAGTGGAGTCACATAGGACATGTGTATGTATGTCCTCCAGCAATGATTTGTGACAACATGGGTGAAATGTTGTCTACTAGGGAAGCTCATTGGAGAACCGGTGTCCAGGGTTTTATTGGAGATTGACTACATACACACTCTCTGCCTGACACATACCAAGATTCTAGTCACCCAGAAGGAAATCAGGTGTTCAGCATGAACTTTTATTGTTTGCACAGTTTAGACACAGTTACATGTTCTTATCAGGGAATGCTGGGAACCCTCCTGAAATCGAAGTTCCCAGATGCCAGCTAAGGGCCAACCTTGTGTAGAACTTTGTAAGGATTGCAGTCTCAGGCTGTTATGTTAATTCTTTTCTCTGTACCTTCTAATGAGTTCTATATAGTATCTTTTTCTCTCTCATTGCCATCTCCACCCTGCAGCAGAGTGAGCCATTTAAAATGCAAATCTGATCTTATCCTTCCTTGGCTTAGTATTTGTATCTTTTCTAGTTCTCAATAAATGGGATAAAAGGGACTCACTAGGAGAAGTCTTTGGCATCATCATTGTTATTGCAATTAATGTGTTCTGGTTTTGTAATGTGAGATATTCACTCACTTATTTTAACTTTAGGACTTGTAAGAGTTCCCCATTGAATGCCATGGTGGGGAATCCCCTTTTCCACTGCTGCTCATTTTCTGGACAGAATTGATCTCTCCTGGCTTTGAGCTGTCTTAACAATGTAAGTTTTCCTCTCGTGGCACTCTCTCTCCTAGATTATAGTTATTTGTGTGCATATCTCATCTCTATATTATAAGCTCTTCAAGAAAATGATTCATATCTCATTCTCTTTATTCCTCAAATTAATCCCCAATAGCTAAATATTTATCACTTAGCTTTCAGTAAGTATGTTGAATAAGTGAATAAATGACTAAAAGTGAAAATAATGGTTTGTATTTATCCTGAAAAAGTTACTTGTCTAATTTTATAAGTAGCCATTTGTTAATATTATTCAGATTAAAAATCTTTAAAAATTAAAAGAAACATAGAAGGATATTTAAGTAGAAATTAGTTACAATTCCCTATTTTTAAAATACCTAGTCATGTACTTCGATTTAGTGAAACTAGATTTAAGTGCATTATTTGTTTTCATTCTTTGAATCAATTTTTAAGTAATTAGAGGTTTTTATTTTCATTTTCTCCCTCTGAAACTACATTTCTGTGAAAATTTTTGCTTAATTAGGGCTGTGCTAAATTATATATGCCGGTCCTAATTTTTAAGTGAAAGTGTTGGATTTCTGCATAGCCAAAGAAACTACAATTTATCTTGGCATCAGAAATTTAGATTAAGTGATACTTTGATTTTTCTTGTCAGTTAGGCAAATATAGATACTCTCAGTGTCCTGATAAAGACTATATTGAGAATATATAATTTGTTCATGATAAATAATTTTTTGTGTTTATCAGGTTTTTCAGTAGTAACCTGTACGTACCTTCTTAGTAGTAAAATCAAAAGCTCTTAGATTTGCATAGAAGAAGTTAACCAAAGAGAATTTGACTCACAGATATTGCTAGGTTATATGTGTGTGTGTATTTATGTGTGGGTAATTTCTCCATATAAATATAAAATAAATATATAGATTGTTAAGCAAATGTATATACTTATGAAGATATTGTCAAGCCTTCATGGGCTGCTGTCACTTTTGAAATGCTGAGGATGGAATGTTAAACTCTCATTTCTATTGTGTGATGAAAGTCTTTTGAGAACATGCCATTGTCATGTGTCTGTGGCAATCAAAAGCATGTTGTCTCTGGCTACAATATGGAGATGTATGGTAGCAGCACCATGCTCCATTCTAATGGCACTTTATCTAGTCTACTGTGACAAATAATTCTACTCAGCTTGTCAGTAGTGACAGCTGAGACTTTTTGCTTAGATGCCTTGACAGTGCTTGTATTAAACAGCTAGAGCCATATACTCCATTAAGTTTCTATAAAATGAACTGTCTGCTTCTTGCTGTTTTGCTGATAGTGGCAACAGTTGTAAGCTAATCCTCTCCAGTTGTGGATTGCTTGACAGAGTGCTTTCACTCATCGGCAGGTAATAGATCTCATAGTTTTAGTAGAGTGGCTACAAGTGGCAAGACATCATTTGTTTCATAACAGGTTTTTTTCTTTAGCAGTTATTTACTCTAAATTAGGCTGCAAATATGTCCCTAAATAGGATAAAAAACTGACTTTCTAGATGGTGAAGTGATTGATGGTTTTTTCACAACACATTATTCATAGGCTCTTGATGCAAAAGACATAAACATGAGAAGGGTATGTCACTAATCATGTCTACATTGAAGAACATGTGCATTAGTGAAAGCTTCACATTCCTTAATATGTTTAAGTAAATTTAAAAGAAAGTAGATAAGTATTCTTCAATTTCTTAAGCAAAATCATGTCATTGGAGATACTGATACCTGATTGTTTTCAATATATGGGGAAGATATAACTTTGGATTGTTTTCTCCTTTAAATGAATGGTAATTTCTTTAAGCTATTTCTTATTACATTTATGCATTTTATTAAACTCTTGTGTTTCTTTAGTTTCTCCTCCACAGGAAGGTATGTGTGATAATCCTTCTGTAGGTGCTACAAAGACCACTTTTGTCAACATATATCTTTGAACTTGATTTGAAAAGCCAATGAAAGCCTTGGTGCTCTATTTGTAGGCAGCTTTTACATTCTACCTGTCATCCCTGGGCATTATCAATGATGGAGTAAGTCTTTGAAGAGGACAAATAAGGACAGATGTATTTAGAAGTTTGAACATTAATTTTGATAGAAGTTTAGGCATTGAATTCTTAACTAATTGAATTCTTAAAAGAAGCTGCATGTAGGAATGACATATTCATATTCTTTGTAGTATTCCCTTTTTTCAAAAAAGTTAATCTAAGCCCTTATAATATATAATGTTATATAACAACCTCTTATAAAGCGTCATTGGATATATTATGCCTTACAGCACTTCAGTGAAATAAGAAAATTTTGGTATGGTTTCCGAACACATTTTTTTTTGGCAGATATTAGTGAGTATATAGTTTTGGAAATTAAATTTTGCTCCTGTCCCCAAAGCTTTTAGATCTCTAGCGTAGGATGAAGTACGTTTTCAGTTGTATATGAAGAATCCTTAATGCATTGTTATCTTTGTCCTAGAGTATATAAACTCTTTGCGTTAATGTTCTAAAGACAAGGAAGAATTTTATTCAACTGGATTGGGGACATTTTAGGGTCTAATAGACTGTTCTCCAGTATGGAATTCATTAACTCTTCAAACTACATAGCTAACAATTAGAGATTTAAAAGCAGTAATCTTACAAATGACTTAGTGCTCTATAATAGTGCATTTACCTCAGACAGGTGACTATTTCCTGCTGTAGGCCATTCTTCAGGCAAGGTTTCCCTAAGGCAAGGAAAATTACTTTATTTTTGTAGGAGAAAAAAAGGGTTTTGATGAATCAGAAAGTAGACCCAGAAGAGGCTTGCCCACAGGTCCAGCTGTACATTAGTTGGGAAGAAGCTATTAGGTGACTTTGAAGAATAAAATGTGTACCCTTCCTTTTAAGAGAGATTGGGAACTGGGTCTGACCTGCCCTTCTATCAGTTATTAGAAAGCCATCTTCTAGTGATGGTTTAGACAGCATCCCACAAATCTTTCTGCCCCCAGCTTTTCTGCCTGTGGTTCACTTTGAAATGTTAGTTGTGCCAGATATGGATAGAGATGATTTTTCTCCCTCTACTACTTCTGTTAACAAAAATAGATTGAAAGAGTCAGGGAAAGCAGGAAACAGTCCCAAAGAAGTAGATCATGACTGAAAGGATTCAAGAAATGTCTTTTGGGGAATTAAGGAAGATTTTTAATCTTCTTATGAGCCCAAGAAAAAATTGCAGGAGAATCGTGTTTGCTTTTCTTAGAGACCTATATCACTGATTCTATTAGCAAAGCTTTTGCTTAGTATAACTGACTTCTGTGTATGATGTTTCTCCCTCTCCCCTCTACTCCTATTGCCTCTTGTCCTCCATCTCAATCTCTATCTTTATCTTTCTCCTACTGTTAACAACATTTGGGATCTGTGCTAGCATCTTAAACATACATTTTAAACTGAGAGAAATACCTAATATGTATGAGACACTTAAAATTTGCTAAATAACTGTGAAAACAGATCCATAATTTTTATTTTATTAAGTCAAATTATAGCTCTGAACCTTATCAAAAGGATCTAGAACAATGAAACTAAAATTTTGCACAATACATTGAAAGTGTTCTGTGGAACTTTAACCCCAAAGCACAGAAGTAAATCTCAACCATTTATGTGGTACTTAAATCAATTGTGTAATAACATCCTGTAAATTACATATGCATACAAAAGAACTAGTTCCCACACAAAGAGGACCTAATTTGACCTCCTGTACCCAGATGTGAATCTCAGGGCATTTATGAAGTGCCCGTAGGGTGTATAACACAGTACTTGATGTTGCAAGTGTATGTTTTGTCAAAGGTATAATAAATCAGGTGGGAAATATAAAATGATCATTAATTTTAACACTGCAAGGAATTTACCCAAGTACTTCAGATTACACTTAAGAAAGTAACAGAACATATAAATATAGGGTGCTTTAAAGTGAAGTTGGAAGTAGGGCAAAGACTTTTATAACGTTGTACCTTATTGTTATTTAATTGGAAACAGCAAGGTGCATTTTTTGAAGAGGCCCTGAATGATGGCTGACTGATAATACATCATCTCAGAGTATTGCTCTGGTGTTCTGGGACCATTCATTCAGAGTCATTCTGAATTTAAGCTGGAAATTGCAATTTCTGGTACCAAGAGGTATGTATATACTTCCAATGAAATAGAAAACTATGTCCTCTCTGTGTTAGTATCCCGAGGACACACTGGTTGGGGGTTAAATCTGATGGCAAAATCACGTGAGTTTCTTATCCACCATATACCTACAGTTCTGGGGACTGCCAAAAAAGTGATACTGGTAAGCCTCCCAGTAACAAAGCCTCTGCAGAATGTGCCAGCTGCTCCTAGGATGGAAAAGTGGATCCCAGCAACAGTTAGATGTTCTCCATAATAGAAAAATAGCTGATTTCTATTTTTGGTGTCTTTGTATTTTTGATTACTTGTATAGAAACTTAAAATTTCAATATACACACATTTAGATTTTTATATGTTTAATTTATATACTTATATACACCGATGATGTAGTTTTACTACTCATTCAATATTAATACTCAGTGTGAAAAATAGTAAGCATGCATGTCAAGGTTAAGTAAGTGATTAAACTGATAAAATTTGAAATTTTTAATTTAATTTAGTCATTCAACTTTTGGGGGGTACCAGGTACTCTGCAAAGACCCAGTAATACAAAAATGAATAAGATAGTTTCTGCCTTAAATCAGTAAATCTAGTGGGAAGGGCTTTTAGTCAATTATTATTTTAGCTTATTGAGAGAGTGAATTTGATTGACAGAATTCAGTCCACATTTTCTTATCTAACTCAGAATATTTTTGCATACTTACAGAAATAATTCACTTAGCATTTTAAAAATATGTCTTGGGGCCAAGTTCTGTGCTATTTGTGTACCTTAAGAAAAACACTAAAGAAAAGATAAATCATAAATTTAGTCATTGGATTCTCATTATGGTTCTCTTTTTAATTATAGTTTTATATGGGGGTAGAAAAACTTGGACATTTGTAGATAAACTGTATAATTTAATGTAAGACAGTGTATGATAGTAAAAATACTTCTTTACTGGAAAGGATTTTTACGTGCACAGCATTGATTTGACCTGTCAATCCAATTTTGGGTAATAATAAAAACAAACTGTATGTAAATAATGGAGTTGATCAGCATCCAAAAGAGATCATCCTGACATTATTAATTAGACCTACATCTACAGAGTAGTTCTTCTATTATAGATACTAGTATCTATCATAGATAACCCTTCCTTGAAGGGTTAAATGAAACAGGCATTTTTAGTTCTACATAAAAAACTACTAGTTTAGCAGGTGTAAGAATCAGGGCTGATTTGCCAAGGATAATTTATAAATGGTGGGGAGTTGACCTATCTTCTTTTTGATACAATTTAAAAAATCAATGAGTATAACTCTGCTTATATACTTTCTAGTCTGTATCTAGTTTATACAATCTCTAAAAGGGGAATATATGATACATGAACTTGTCCTCTAAAAAGGATCATAACTAGCTATACTCCATCTTCACTGAGGTTAAGAGAAGAGAAAAATATCTTACATGTAGAAGAAAGAAACTGGTTTAGACACAAAGAAGAAATTCTTAATAGCATTGAATCCAGAACTGGCTATCTAAGAGGTTTTAACTGTTTCTTTCTGGATGACTTTTAAGAATGTACTAGGTAGTAACTCAACATGGATAGGTATATACAAAATGATTTCCCCAGGTCACTACTGCTCCGTAATTCTGTGCTTTCATTATCCATTTTACAATTTGTTCCATAAATTGCTCATCCACTTTTAGTAAATTGCTACATTTCTTAGCTAGAAGGCTGAATAAAGATTCTCATAAATTCAGTCACGCTGTACTTGTGGCCAAAAAGTATGAGGTAAGTATCAAAGTATTAAATTCTGTCAACTCTCCATGATCTCCATCCACTGGGGCTTTAAAATTTTTTTATTCACTCTGCTTAATTAGGTATCCCAGACATAAATAAGGTTTTTGTTTACTGTAACACAGCAGTACCTAGAAGGAAGGTCTTTTGAGTTAAAGCAGTTATTTCCTGCCCTAAGGACTACATGAACCTACGCAGCTCAGGACTCAACCTTGGGTTGATCTACTGAAAATAATCAAGGAACACATGAAAGGTCCTGCAGTGTTATAGGCTAAAGAAGAGTGATTTCTCTCCTTTTTCTGAGGCAAAACTTTTGAACTATTCTTTATAGCTTCTACTTTATTTGGTGATCACAACAAAATAAGCTCAAAAGCACCTTGAATGTCTTCAATATAATTTGTCAAAAAATGTCTTATCTGGTCCCATCTACATTAAGACTTAATTCTTATAAGGATTATTTTAGTTATAAGAACAACTGTTAAAAGAAAAGTACACATTAGCTTAAGTAACTGTAACAGCTTCTAGTACTAACAACAGTTTTAAAAGCTAACAACTGTTAGTAAAACCAATGTCAAAGAAAAGGATATTTAAGAAACTAAAATAGGTACATTAACCATCCAATGCATATGACAGAAAGCTTACAAATAAATAATGGTGGTTGAGTCTAATTCTTAAAAAAAATTAATGCAGAGATGGTTCAAAACAAAAACAAATGTTACCTTTTTTAACACTCCGGCCAAGAGTGAAGCAGAAGCAATCCCTCATAGATATTGAAATTAGATTTATGCCAGTATTTACTAATGGGACTCAGATGGGTAGATCATATTGCTTCTACTGTCTTGTTACAGATGTTTGGTGATATTGTTTAAATTCAAATATGTATTTTCTCTTTAGACGGTCTGAGCCGGATTTTCATTTATACATTACATTTGAAATTAGCTTGAACACACTTTCCAATCCCAACATCCTGGGTGTTCTTGACTTTTCATTGTTGCCTTTCTATCTCTTTATATTTACAGTTGAAAAGTTGATGCCAAATTTTGTAAAACATGTTCTCTTCCATGCTGAGATCATCTATGCCAACAATCTCCCTGGAGCGTGTGCTTTTGTAATAAGCCCTGAAAATGGGAACTGATAATGGAAATACTGGCAGCCCCTTATACAACAGGGGTGCTAGCCTGTGTTGCTGTAATTAGGAATCTGATTAGAAATAAGAGATGCTTTTGGTCTTCAATTTCAAGCTGTGAAGTGAAGGGATTTGAGTTGTCTCACTTTTGGCAGATGGCAAATTTCAGTCATACTGCAGCTTTCTGAGTCTGGCCACGCAGAGCCTGTTCTTTGTGTTTTCTAAGCAAATGGTAACTGTGCTTTCTTATTCTGTTTGTAACTACAGCTCACTTTTTAAAAATAATTATTACCCTGATTGTCTTCTTAATGTTTTCAGATGTTATTCTCTTATTTATTCCCACCATTTGCAGAGTTGAGTGTCTTCCCATCTATGCTATAAAACATAAACTAGCAAAATAATAACAACAATATTTACTAAATACTTCGTGTGTACTCAGTACTAGACTTGGTGAATTATGTGTATTTCTAATTTAATTCTGAGTCCTATGAAATAGATATTATTATTATCCCCATTTTATAAATGAGAGAAACACAATCATATAGTGAAAAAGTGATAGAGCCTGTATTCTCCATCACCGTGCTGCATCACCACACTGTATTACAAAGTACTCCATCCACAGAAAATCATTTAAATTAAGTCAACATTAATCCCCTTGGTCATTCATCGAAATTCATCTGCTTTCATTTGACAAATATTAATTGAGGCCCTGTATGTGCCAGACATTGTGTAAGGCTCTGGGAATGAAAACATTGAGTCCAGTCCCTGCGCTTGCAATTCTTACAGACAAACTAAATACAATATTAACAGTGCCTAAAACTACGGATACCAAAATGTGGGCAAGTCACCCCAGGTTCTGTAGCCAACGTGCAGGGGTGCTGCAAAATATTTTAAAAACACAGCAACATCCATTGGATGTTGCATGAACTACTTTGGATTTCTGTGTATTTTTTTCAAATGGCTATTAAATTAATATGACATGAATACTTCTTCAGGATTTTAGACCTAACCACTTAATAAATAAAACTCGTCAGTATTTCTTTTGGCCTAGAAGAGTATGAAAAAAAATTATTAAGAACATTATGAACAGAACAAATTTAGGAATCTCTGGCCTAAGGAAGGCAGTTTTATATTTTCATCAGAGCAATTTAAAGAATGAACCAAACAAAGCTGAACTAGGGAACTCTTTTTTTTAATAAATTTTTTAATAGATTTACTTACTTTTATTTATCTTTGGCTGCGTTGGGTCTTCGTTGCTGCTTACAGGCTTTCTCTAGTCGCAGTGAGCAGGGGCTACTCTTCGTTGTGGTGCGGGGGCTTCTCATTGTGGTGGACTCTCTTGTTGCAGAGCACGGGCTCGAGGTGTACAGGCTTCAGTAGTTGTGGCACGTGGGCTCAGTAGTTGTGGTTCACGGGCTCTACAGCGCAGGCTCAGTAGTTGTGGTGCACGGGCTTAGTTGCTCCATGGCATGTGGGATCTTCCTGGACCGGGAATCGAACCCGTGTCCCCTGCATTGGCAGGTGGATTCTTAACCACTGCACCACCAGGGAAGTCCCTGAACTAGGGAACTCTTGTAGGAACTCAGGATTCAGCACAACAAAATGAGACTTGAAATTGATTATGAAAGTAATACCCAGTTGGGGATGCAGAAATACTTACATATTTTTCTCACAGGGTTATTTAAATAAATCTCATTTAAAGGAATTTGAGTGGCTTCAGAATAATGGTTAATTTGAATTCAAATTATAAAAGATTTTTAGGAAATAGGTAAAATTGCTTTTGTTTTAGTGAGCTAATTATATGTTTTGGCTTATGTTTAAATAATAAAAACATAATGGGCTATCAATCTTATTAATTTGAAGATGGCGGTTTTTGATGCTTTATGCTATTGCCTTTAAACTTAGGCAAACTGAATGTACTGAATAGGAAGAGCATATTATGCTGTCACCTTAAGAATGCATGACTATGACATCTCAGTGGATAGGCAGACATCTCATAGAAAAATAACTAAACCTGAGGCAGAGATTATTTGACAGTCCAATGTCTACACACTTTTAGTTTCCTCTAGTTCAGAATTGCCACAAGCTTTGCTAGTAATTTGAGTCCTGGAGCATGTAGAAATTGCTAGCAGTGTTCCCCTAGCTACTTTTTCATGAAGAGATGATTATGTGATGCTAAGAGGATTTGTTGACAAGAGGGAGAATTTTTATTGCAAAAGTCTGCTTTCAAGGAAAAAAAAAAAGAGAATCAATGGAAAATAGCAGTTGAATCATTTTCTGGAAGATTAGAGAGATTACCACTGGGACTTGCTCCCATTATCTCAGAGCTAAGACTTAACGATGTTTTTCATATCACCAAGTGAGGGGGTGAAGGGTGAGAGAACATGAATGATCCATCAGGGAGAACATATGTAGGAAAAAACAGTATTCATGAAATACATGATTACACGTAAGGTCTCTATATGCGTGTATAAAGGGTAGGGTGGCATTATAGAAAAGTTCATTTTTGATTAAGAGAAGATCTGGACTCAACCCTTATTTATGCCATTTATTTATAAATATGATCTTAAGCTTGTTACTTAACCTTGTTAAGCCTCAGTTTCCACAGCTGTAAAAGAACATTGTAGGAAGGAGTAAATGAGACAATATGGGTAAAAGACTTAGGGCAGAGGGAGGTTTGTGTATAATGAGTTTGATCTTTCACATTTAACTGCTAGTAGAAGAGTCACTAATAAGATATACAAAACACAAGTTGATTTTTTTCTCTGTTATAAAGATGTCTGGAAAGTTGCTGTCCTCATCTGGTAAGGTGGCTTCATAATTTCATTAGCATTCAGCTTTCTGCTTCATTATCCATGGCATGAGACTCTCAAGATCTGATCCTGATTCAAGATGGTACTGAAGCTCTGGCTGTCATAGTCAGATTGGAAGCAGAAAGCAGGAAGAAACGGAAAAAGGAAAACAGAAAAAGGGATGTGATAGCTATCTATGCCCCTTTAGATGAGGTTTCCTGAAGATACTTTCCAAATACTCATTACATTTCTTTAGCTGTAATTTAGTGACATGGCCCAACTAGTCTGGAAAATGTTGCCTCTTAGCTGGATACACGCATTTCTGGAATTACACAAGGTCCTCTTAAAAGGTTCTCTTAGACTGAAGAGAAGGATGGGCAACTCATGTTTTCTCACATAAGCTCTAAATATTACTCATTTAACATAAGCCTTTATTTCTTCACTACTAAACTGAGTATAATAATATCTGCTTTCTTGGATTGATCAGAGGATCACATGAAATTGTATGTGCCAAAGTTACAGTCATCATTTGTTGTATAAATATAAAAACATTAATGTTTCGATTCTAAGGTATTATTTAGCATCTATTTAATGTCTTTAAATTGCTCTCATTTCCAGATTTCTAGTGAACTTCTTGAATATTTTTGATGCTTCTGTTATCAGAAACTAACAATATTTTAATTTTTAACATTCTTATATCAATTTTATGATTGTTTCTGGGATCTTAATGAATTTTTATAACAAGTGATTCAAACTTTCCTTCTACAATGTAAATAAGAACCAAATTACTTTATATAAAACTTTATAAAATGCAATTCATCCAATTTGCTTGGAAAATAGGATGATCCATTTAATAGTAAATTTAGATTAGCATTGTGTTTAACACATAATAATAAAAATTAGAATAAAGTTTGCTAACATTTTACTTAGCACAGTTTGAAATTGCAGGAAACAGCTATCTATTTCAAGATCTTTTGAAATATTTTATATTTGTTAAAGATTTTACAACTGATGATACATTTCTGCATATACATATCTCATTTCCTCATAATAATAATACTAATTATGTAAGTTTATACATTTTTTAAAAGTTGGAGGAGAGGGGCTTCCCTGGTGGCGCAGTGGTTGAGAGTCTGCCTGCTAATGCAGGGGACACGGGTTCGAGCCCTGGTCTGGGAAGATCCCACATGCCGCGGAGCGGCTGGGCCCGTGGGCCACAATTGCTGAGCCTGCGCGTCTGGAGCCTGTGCCCCGCGACGGGAGGGGCCGCGATAGAGAAAGGCCCGCGCACCGCAATGAAGAGCGGTCCCCGCACCGCGATGAAGAGTGGCCCCCGCTTGCCGCAACTGGAGAAAGCCCTCGCACGAACCGAAGACCCAACACAGCCAAAAATAAATAAATAAATAAATAAATAAGAAAATCCTTTAAAAAAAAAAAAAAAAAAAAGTTGGAGGAGAAATAAGAACTGCTCAAGGAGCCACAGATCATTTTAGAATTATTAAATAAATTATATTCTTCTAAGTTCAGTGTACATTTCATTCTATGACAATGATCTCCATTTTGAACATCAGGTATATCATCATTGGCATCATGTGGAGATTGGACTGCACTGATTCTATGTCATAAACCTACCATGTCAATTTCAGAATAATTAATAGTTACCTGGATTGCAATCTCTAAAAGGCAGAATTATGATTGTCGTATGTAACTTTGAGAGTGCCTAGTTATAGCTACTCAAACATTTCTGAGTACTGTATTTACTTTTTCCAGCTACTAGCCTTTAAGTGGAATTATTTAAAATTAAGTAGTTTATTTGAAATACTGTTACGTCTCGGTGTTCACATTGCTATTGTTTACCTAGGGACACTATATTCTGCATCCTCTTCAGGAAGTCCTTCTCTGTTGATAACATTTTCATATAGATTCTGAGGTAGTGAATATTTATAGATAGAATGATCTAGATAATATCCTCAGAATTCTATTTTTATAAGTGTTTTGATTTAGTGGCTGTAAGTTGAAAATTCAAATCATTCCTTTTTAATGTCCATGATATTTATACAATAACCAAAACCAAAAACCCATAAAATATTGAAAAATTGGTGTTATTTTTTCAGTTTGAAGGCATTTTGTTTTTATAAAACAAAACTAATCTGAAAAAATTTCAAGTGGTAAGAAAAATTTAGTAAAATTTGAAAAAAAAATTTTTAAACTTTGGAAACCAGTTTTTATCCTAAATAAATAATCAGGAATGTACACAAGGATGCTTACATATTGTTCATTGAAATATATTTATACTTGTAAAACATGTTATATTGGAAAATGGCACAGAACTATACATACAGCTAATTGTAATTGTGGTTTACAGAAATACACACACACACACACACGAGCACACACACTTTATTTGAAATAGACTGGACGACTGTCCCCCACGAAGTTAGTATCTTTACTCAGTGGAATGACGGTTGGGTCATTTTATCATTTATGCTTTTACATATTTTTCAAAGTTTCTATAATTAAAATGTACTTAACTATAACATGACAGAATAAAAAATGTTTAATGTGGTTAATTTAAAAATATTTACTGAGTACTACTAGATGCCCCTAAACATATATACAACTGTAGAATATATTTTTGTAGTCTGAACAAATGGGGATCATATAGTACTTTTGATATTTCTATAATTTTCTATCCCGTTCCCTTTGATGGGTATTTCAATTGTGAGACTACTTTCTTAAGAAAAGATTCAGTAATGGCATTTTGAGTCAAAGGCTAATGTCAAGTTTATGTTTGAACATACTACAGAGTCTTCCACATAATTCTACCAACTGTGTATGATTATTCCATACATTTAATAATTCTGAATTTTGTAGATGGTGTCATCTTTATCTGCCTGATGTGGGAGCAATAAATCCTATTTTCGTTCCACTCTTTGGATACGGTAATGAGATTATACTATAATTAATTGCCAAGAATTTTTATAACTATTTGTGTCTTTCCCTAATTTTCTATTAGTATGTTGGGTTTTAACCTATTGATTTACAAGAGTTCTTTGTGCATTAGACCCTTCCTGTCAAGATTTTTCCTCTACTTATTTTCCACTTTTAATTTTTTAAAAAAATTTATTTATTTATTTTTTATTGAAGTATAGATGCTTTACAATATTGTGTTAGTTTCAGGTGTACAGCACAGCAATTCAGTTATGTATATATATATTCAGTATTATTGTTATTGTTAGATTCTCTTCCCTTATAGGTTATTATAAAATATTGAGTATAGTTCCCTGTACTATACAGTAGGTCCTTGTTGGTTATCTATTTTACATATAGTAGTGTGTTTATGTTAATCCCAACCTCCTAATTTATCCCTCCCCACCCCCTTTCCCCTTTGGTAACCATAAGTTTGTTTTCTATGTCTGTGAGCCTTTCTGCTTTAGAAATAAGTTCATTTGTATCTCTTTTTTTAGATTCCACATATAAGTGATATCATACGATATTTATCTTTCTCTGTCTGGCTTACTTCACTTAGTGTGATAGTCTCCAGGTCCATCCATGTTGCTGCAAATTGCATTATTTCATTCTTTTTTATGGCTGAGTAATATTCCATTTTATACATATGTATGTGTGAGAGAGAGAGAGAGTGTGTGTGTGTGTGTGTGTGTGTGTGTCTCCTTTATCCATTCCTCTGTTGATGGACATTTAGGTTGCTTCCATGTCCTGGCTATTGTAAATAGTGCTGCAGTGAACATTGGGGTGCATGTATCTTTTCGAACTATGGCTTTCTCTGGGTATATGCCTAGGAGTGGAATTGCTGGGTCATATGGTAGTTCTATTTTTAGTTTTTTAAGGAACCTCCATACTGTTCTCCATAGTTGCTGCACCAATCTACATTCCCACCAGCAGCATAGGAGGGTTCCCTATTCTCCACACTCTCTCTAGCATTGGTTGTTTGTAGATTTTTTTGATGGCCATTCTGACCAGTGTGAGGTGATACCTCATCGTAGTTTTGATTTGCATTTCTCTAATGATTAGTGATGTTGAGCATTTTTTCATGTGATTCTTGGCCATCTGTATGTATTCTTTGGAGAAATATCTATTTAGATCTTCTGCCCATTTTTTGATTAGCTTGTTTTTTAGCTGTTGAGTTGTATGAGCTGTTTGTATATTTTGGAGATTAAGCCCTTGTCTGTCACATCATTTGCAAATATTTTCTGCCATTCCGTAGGTTGTCTTTTCTTTTTTTTTTTATGGTTTCCTTAGCTGTGCAAAAGCTTTTAAGTTTAATTAGGTACCATTTGTTTATTTTTGTTTTTATTTCCATTACTCTAGGAGAGGGATCCAAAAAGATATTGCTGCAATTTATGTCAACCACTTTTCATTTTAAAACCTTATTTATAGTAACCTTTTTCTATACATCATTACCATTTCTTGAAATAGTTAAGTATATCGTGGTTAAATATATCATGGTAGTTAAATATTTTCATGGTTGTGGAACAGGTTTAGAGGGGCCTTTATCACCAAAGAGTACACAAAATATTTACTAACTTACTCTAGTATTTAAGGTTTTAATGATTGTAATGAATTTTTTGATCTTTCTGGAATGTATTTTGCTGAAATGAGTAGAGAAAGAAAGGAAAAGTGATAATTTTTATTTTCCAGTGGACATTCATATTTCTTAATACTAATTTTTGAATAATGGTCATATCCTATGTGATTTGAAGCACAAATTTTATCATGTATAATTTCCCTATCTACTTGATAATTAAGATAAATCCAGATTGTTAAAATGTGAACAGTTAACAAAGGTGATTCATTCATTCACAGAACTATTAATGTCCATCTTCTTTTACTCTCACTCTTTTATTCATGCAGTGTCAATTTATTAAAAGCCTGCTCAGTACTAGATGCTCATGGTTCGTGGTTGGTCTCTGACCTCAGGGATCTCAAAATTGAGGCCATGTTTACTTGTGTGCAAAATAACTAGTATGAATATATCAGATAGATATGTGTATTGTGATAGAATATTGCAATAAAAACTTCATTCCTCAAGTATTTGAACATACAGGTCATAGAGTATTAGAATTGAAAATGATCTGAAAGATTATCTATGTCCAGTTCCTTATTATATATTTAGGAAAACTGTGACCCAAAGAAATTAAATGGCTAATCAAGATCATATTTTGAGTTCCTTGCAGAGGTTGATTTAAAATCTGGATTCCCAAATGGTCCTTGCATTTTGCTTTATCAAGATATTCCCACAGTATGAAAAAAGATTCATGGTGATAGAACTATTGTTTCCTCTTCTAACATTTTGTAGCACTATTACATTATGTCTGAAAGTTAACCATGTTTTATTGTGCATCATATAGAACTCTTGGTGCCCATCGCCCTCCGTTCTCATTCAATGATATTCTCTTTAGGCCTACTGGTTCTCTTCACTGTTAGATTGATTCTTCTGCCTTCTATGTGCCATGGTCTTAGAACTTTTTTAGGGATATGTGTAGGGAGAGATGACTCATCTGTTCTTCCCTTTCTATGTGCATTTGTAAGATTTCCGATAGTTGATCTTAAAATATCTGCATGGTTGGGGATGAAGAAAAAGGCACAAAGACAGGATTACAAAACTATTGTTTTTAAACTGTGTTAAATCCTTCTAAAAAAATTTTTTTTAAAAAAAACCTCAAAAGGCAAACATCTTTAGTCAATCACTAATAGCTGATGTACTGCACAGCATTATTCTTATCACAGAAATAAATGAACATACAGATGAGGCAATAATATTACTTAGAGACAGTTATGTTTATATTTAAAAGTTGGCCTTCTTTGCTATGGAAAGAAAGATTGTAAACCTAGGAGAGTTATTCTGGAAGTCCTAAATGAGTCTGCAATTGATTAATTAGTGGAGTATGACCTTTAGTTACCATGCCCTTAAGATGAGGACCGAACAAATGCTAAGAGCAGTTTATATTTGCAAGACAGCAACACTGTTTCAGAATAGAGAAAAATAAATAGGTTGATCATTGGCTTAAGCATTTTCTTTGATTTTGGGGCTTATTCTATTTAATTCTCCTCAGTAATTCTTTAGGGGCATTATCAGAAGCACTCTTATAACTTGCACACAATATGTGAAGAGTGTAAAAGTGAATTCCACCATCATAATACTTTTGAACTTATAATTTTATACGGTAGTATATTTATAATATACTTTTAATAAAGGATACATATTAAAACCAATCATCTTTCAGGAAGGCCTGTTCTCTCAGGTCCTAAATCTGACACCATATCTCTTTGTATTCAACAGGGCAGCTCTCTTCTGTAGGGACTGTCCCTCATCTCTACTGTGGGCTTGTGTTGATGGGCTTAGTGCTCCCTTCTTACCCATTTAAAAAAAAATTATTTATGTATTTATTTATTAAATAAATATTTATTTTATTTGCATATTATTTTTGGCTGCGTTGGGTCTTCGTTGCTGCTCGCAGGCTTTCTCTAGTTGCAGCTAGTGGGGGCTACTCTTCATTGCGGTGCGCGGGCTTCTTAATGTGGTGTCTTCTCTCGTCATGGAGCATGAGCTCTAGGTGCGCAGGCTTCAGTTGTTGTAGCGCATGGGCTCAGCAGTTGTGGCTCGCGGGCTCTAGAGTGCAGACTCAGTAGTTGTGGTGCACGGGCTTAGTTGCTCCGCAGCATGTGGGATATTCCCGGACCAGGGCTTGAATGCGTGTCCACTGCATTGTCAGATGGATTCTTAACCACTGTGCCACCAGGGAAGCCCTATTTATTTATTTTTTGTACAACAGGTTCTTTTTAGTTATCTATTTTATACATATTAGTGTATATATGTCAATCCCAATGCCCCAATTCATCCCACCACTACCACCCTCCCTTGCCACCCTTGGTGTCCATATGTTTGTTCTCTACATCTGTGTCTCTATATCTGCCTTGCAAAGTGGTTCATCTGTACCATTTTTCTAGATTCCACATATACGTGTTAATATACGATATTTGTTTTTCTCCTTCTGACTTACTTCACTCTGTATGACAGTTTCTCTGTCCATCCACATCTCTACAAATCACCCAATTTCATTGCTTTTTATGGCTGAGTAATATTCCACTGTATATATGTACCACATCTTCTTTATTCATTCATCTGTCGATGGACATTTAGATTGCTTCCTTGAGCTGCCTATTGTAAATAGTGCTGCAATTAACATTGAGGTGTCTTACCCATTTATATATGCATATGTTACAGAGACTTTGTGAGTCCTATGCATGCAAAGCCAATCTTCAAATAAGCATGTAGTTCATGGTAAGTGGGCAAGAAAATGGGCAATTTTAACCTGGACCACAAAGTGACTGATTAACTCAGGAATTCTGAAGTTGAAAGGATAGTTATTAGCATAATGTTATGCATAAGGAATGTGGTGGATGTGACTCTAAAACTTTCAATATAATATGCCATTTGAGGCAGCTTTTAAATATATTATGGTAGAGTGGTTGTTTTTTTAATTAGCTTTTCCTATAGTGTAAATGAAAGGTAATGTATTATACATGTAATGCTTACTCATTTAAAAACCAAACTACGTATTTCTGAAACACAAATGTTATTGTAATTTTTCATTTTGTTGGCTAAAATAAAACATTATTTAAAACACCATTAAAGTATGACTTTCATTATTAATCACTTAGCAAGTTGCTGTGATGTCATTACTTAGATACTTAGTAGGTGTTTTCTGTTTTTTAAAAGTTACAAAGGATTGCTCTTTAACTGGAGTACACAAGAGCTCTTTGGTTCTCTTTTTTTTTGGAGAAAACCTGAGCCATATATTTTTACCATCACTCATATCATCTTAAAATAAATTTTAGAAAAATTTAAGTGTTTTAAATTTCTAATTCATTTGAAAGCTAATATAATTTCTGCATAAGCTTGTGATACATTTTTGCTTAAAAAATGTATCCTCACTTTTCCTGATATTTTCCATTTTCCAAAGGATAGGAATGGAAGAAAATATTCAAGTATTTGGATCATGATTCACTGTTCACTGTTCCGTTTTCAGCCTGTATCCCTCTTTGATATTCTCAGCCCCTGCCATTAACAAGATTTTGACTTATTTCAAAGTTAATGTTAAAGAAACAAGTCAGTTGGAGGAGTGGGGGTTGGACAGAAATTATTACTGACTACAGTAGCCCTGTGTTTACTAAAGAATTTGTTAAACAGAAACTATTGGAGGTTATAGCTTATCTTTAGGATGTTCTTACGTTACATGTTTTATAATCAGGTCCCTTGGATTTCAGGTGGGATCTGCGAGCTCATAAAACTAAATGATTCTTCCTAATAGAACTTTTTTGGGTCCAGTTACAATAATTTTCAGTTTCCCTGGGTAAAGAATTGATTCATTTTGCTTTCTTTCACTTTCAGAAGGGTTGGGTTTATTTTTGGTTCTGCTTTACACTCACCACTCCAGAAGAGCTCACAATGGCATGGTAGTCTTCTGTGTGACTAATAATTTCTAGGAAGTAACTACTCTCACTTCCCATAGATTCATTCCCCACATATTCTTAACATCCTTTTTTGGTCAGATTCTTTCTGTTTCTTTTGGTTACATATTCTTTACTATATTAGTAGTATTTATAGACAAAAGAATAAACAAAATGGTTCAGGCAAAGTCTCTTTCTAAAAAGTTACTTAACTCTGTTAAACTTTAAAATTCCACTCCTACAATCCCTACCATAACTGTCACTCTAGTCCAGGGGAGTGGTGAGAAGAAAACGGTCAGTAGGAAAAGTAGGAGCAGCTGGATATTGATTCTTTTTTTTTTCAATTATTCCTTTATTAAAGTATAGTTGATTTACAATGCTGTGCCAATCTCTGCTGTACAGCAAAGTGACTCAGTTGCACACACATACACATTCTTTTTTTATATTCTTTTCCATTATGGTTTATCACAGGATATTGAATATAGTTCCCTGTGCTATACATTAGGACCTTGTTGTTTATCCATTCTATATATAATAGTTTGCAGCTACCAACCCAAAGCTCCCAGTCCATCCCCCTCCCTCACTCCCTCCCCCTTGGCAACCACAAGTCTGTTCTCTATGTCTATAAGTGTGTTTCTGTTTTGTAGTTAGGTTCATTTGTGCCATATTTTAGATTACACACATAAGTGATATCATATGGTGTTTGTCATTCTCTTTCTGACTTACTTCACTTAGTATGATAATCTCTAGTTGCATCCATGTTTCTGCAAATGGCATTATTTTGTTCCTTTTATGGCTGAGTAGTATTCCATTGTATACATGTACCACATCTTCTTTATCCATTCATCTGTCAGTGGACATTTAGGTTGCTTCCATGTTTTGGCTGTTGTTTATAGTACTGCTGTGAACATAGGGATGCATGTGTCTTTTTGAATCATAGTTTTGTCGAGGTATATTCCCAGGAGTGGAATTGCTGGCTCATACAGTAATTCTATTTTTAGTGTTCTGAGGAACCTCCATACTGTTCTCCATAGTGGCTGCACCAATTTACATTCCTACCAACAGTGTAGAAGGGTTTCCTTTTCTCCACACCCTCTCCAGCACTTGTTATTTATAGACTTTTTAATGATGGCCATTCTCACCGGTGTGTGGTGGTACCTCATTGTAGTTTTGATTTGCATTTCTCTAATAATTAGTGATGTTGAGCATCTTTTCATGTGCCTATTGGCCATCGGTATCTTCTTTGGAGAAATGTCTGTTAAGGTCTTCTGCCCATTTTTTGATTGGGTTGTTTATTTTTTTGTTGTTGAGTTGTATGAGCTGTTTGTATACTTTGGAGATTAAGCTCTTATCTGTCACATCATTTGCAAATACTTTCTCCCATTCCATAGATTGTCTTTTCATTTTTTTTTTTTTTTTTTTTTATGGTTTTCTTTGCTGTGCAAAAGCTTGTAAGTTTGATTAGGTACCATTTGTTTATTTTTGTTTTTATTTCTATTGCCATGCCATGGGAGACATTCTTTCAACCATTCTTTATGGATAAGATATTTTCTTTGAAGTAGTTACCTTCCTAATTTAACCATCTCCCTCTATTCTGGAAATAGCAAAATATAGTCTTTTCATCAAGTTCCTCAAATGTGGACCAATCTTTGCTTGTGGCTCTGATTGTTGTTTGAGAGCATGGGGAAAAAGAAAGAATACAAGTGAATATATGTGGTGTGTGTAACGGGAAATTGAATTACTTGATTTTATTTTCAAAATGGGCTAGAGAAAGATAGATGAAAAAATACAGTAAACAAGACTTAAATATATATTGCAGTAAGAATGTGTGCACTATTAAGTATGTATCATATGGGGTATAAAGGTTTCAAATATCTATAGTTTTTCAGTATTTTTTCTTTTCAAGTAAAGTCCTTACATAAGCTTAAATTTTGTGTATAATTCATTTTCTTGTCTCAGCAAATATTTCATGACATTCAGGTTACTGGTTATGAGGGAAAACAGGCTGTGACATCTGTCAACACATTGATTTCCAGGGTTGATACAGATGGTCTGAGCTGATCCCTGTTCTCCCTCAAACCCCATTTGCATCCCTCTCAAAACCACCTGCTCATCCACGTGAATGACCTTCTCAAAGAGGACCAGTCATGAAGGGTATTTAAACGGTATATTTCCTTGCTGTAATTTCTTGACCTGTTCATCATTTATTCAAAGATCTGTAAGTCCGTAGAACAAATACACAGACTTTGGTTGGGATGTTCTGTTTTCTAGAAGCAGTATAGTGAATAGAGAGGATTGAACTTGAGAGTCCGTAAACCTGCCTGAGTAGTTACTTGCTTTATGACTTCAGTAAGTCACTTTTATATATCTTTTCAGTCTTAGTTTTTTCAACAGAATGTGTTAATATCTCAAAGGGTTGTTCATAAAGACTAAACACCTTCATTAAATTAATATTTATGGTACCAACGATAGGCCAGCCACTATCATAGACATTGGGGCTACAACACTGAAGAAAACAGGTATGAAGAAATCATAAACAAATAATTACAATATCTGTGCCCTCGTGGTGATTACATTCACGTTTGGAGAGGTAGGTAATAAATAAATACATTTGTAGAATATATACTATATCTGTTAGTGACAAATGCTATGGGAAAAAATAAAATAAAGGAAGGAAAGACAACAGAGAGTACAGGGAAAGGAAAGATTGCAATTTTAAGGAAGGTGGTAAGGGAAACCTTCATTGAGATAATTTTAAGCAAATACTTAAGGAGGTGGGGGAGAGCCACTAGTTATCAGGGGAAGAACTATCACATTAAATGTGATAATTTATGTAAAAAATCTTAGCACGGTTGCTGGCTCAAAGTACAGTAGTGTTGAATGAGTACTTGCAAGTATTATTGTTATAAATAAATTAATCTTGGTTTTAAGAAAAGATTTTTGATGTGCAGTTTGGGGTTTCACTCTGATCATAGAAATAGCATGTGACTGTGTTGATAGTGCCAGTATTTGCTTGCTTCTCTTTTTGTTATGTTAAAACATAATCCAAAGAATAAGTCATAGTCTCAAAATTGTGTTGTCAGAAAGACAATTTAATTGTTTCAGATGCATTTGTTTTTTCCCAAAATTGAAAAAAATAATCCTTAACATATTGGAATAGAAACCATTCTTTAGAAATTGATGCAGAAACTGATAAAGCTGTTTTTCATTTGTTTGTTTGTCTGTTTGTTTTTTACTAGAAGAGTCTTTTAAAACACTTAAAGCTTGTTTTTAGCTTATTATAGAAAGAAAGCTAAAAGTAGATGAGCCTGAAACATTGACTTTTATCCATCTTGAATTTCATGGAGCACCCAGAATGATGGATCTTTCCCTTCAAATATTTATCCATCACTTCCAGACAAGTAGTGTATGAGGCAATAAATAACAGACAGCTAGAACAGGAGAAAACAGTTTTTTAATGCCTTGGCTTAAACTGTCACTCTGGCAGGAAGTAATAACTGAATGCTGCATTATTTAAGGCAAGGTAATAGACTACTTCCTTTTAGAGGCAAATTACTTTGGGATCAGCTGCCTTTCCCTCAAAAGCCAGAGATTCCTCAGTGAAAGACTAGAGATGGAGGTTTGATGTGAGGTGATCGGCTACTGAATCCTAATGTTATACACAGCAGAATAGTATTTCCTTTGAGACTGTGGTCATCATTCATCATTAAATGAAGAGTCTTGCCAAGTGCATGCTTTTCCATACGGTAGGCAGTGGGATGCATTATGAAAGCAGTAGGTTGGAGCTAGAATAATCTGTGTTTGACTCTACTACCTACTAGTATGATTCTGGGTAAATTACCCAATGTCCTGGGGTTCAGTTTCCCTGCCTGGAGAATGCACGTAGTCATACTAACTTAATTGACTTACTGAGAGGCTTAAGTTAAATGATGTGTGTAATGATCTGGACCTTATATTTTGGTGTCAACAAGCAAATATTTACTACTTACAGATGACTGAAAGATCTTAAGTTACATAATAAATATATAGGTGTTTAGCTGTTGAGTTTTAATAATAGGTGTTGCAATTTCTATATGTATTATAGAAGGCACCCAGGAAATATTAGTACTCTTTCCTGTTCCCTCTCTCCCTTTGAATTTTTTAAATCATAAATAGTTTATGGTCCCAGAAGATCATGTTCTACTTGAAGGTTATATATTGAGCCTTCACCTACACAAATCTTGTGTGTCAGAATTCTGTCCAGTTTTAAAATACCATCTGATAAACATAAGAGAGCAGAGTTGCAGAGTTGTGTACTATTATGTGCAGTAATAGTGTTGGTTGATGGAGTTTGGGCCTGAGAGCCAGTTTTTTAAAATACAGCTTCTACTCAGTTGAATAATTATACTTTGATGTATGAAAAGTCCATTATTGAATATGTTATACTTTCATATGTACTTATTTGTAACATTATTCATGATTTACTTGCTTTTGGATGGTAGTCATGATGGTTTCCCCATCGTAACTGCAAAACTCCTCTTTTTCAAGGTGCTTATTACTTTGATCTATAAAATAATAAGCCAAGTTGGAACAATAAATAGAAAATGAAATTAGTTGTGTTTTCACTTTTTAATTTCTTTATTATGGATAGATATAGTTTTAATAGGTAATTGAGTCTTGCTTTTTCTACTTTTTACTCCTTATTAAAATAATTTTACCATTTTTCTTGATATGATGTGAACATATATTTGACAGTATTTATAATAGTGTTTCAAATTGTTACAGGATCACACAATGTTATTTTCTATATTTATTTGGGATTTTAATCACTTTTCGAGTTTCTAATTATCAGAATTTTATAAAATTAAACTGTATTTTATTTCCTCTGTTAGTACTATTTTGATATTTTAAACAATATTGACAAGAATATGACTTTCTTGCATATTGTTTTATCATACACATTTCTCAAGAATCGTTAATCTTTTGAACATGTAAATATTTGAAAATTTCTATATTAATTCTTTTGTGTATAATGGTCTTCTAAGTCCAGTGCATGTTTTTTTTCACGGCAATCCATCTTGAAGACTAAGTGTAAAATCATTGGCATCACGTGGAGATTGGACTACAGTGATCCTATATCGCAAACCTAAACAGTTAATTTTGGAATAATTAATAATTACCTGGATTGCAACTTCTAAAATGCAAGATAATATTTGCTTCTTTTCTGTAGCTTTGATAGTGCCTCGTTAGTAGTTATTCAAACATCTTTAGCACTATCTACTTACTTATTTTTATAAGTTATTAGCCATTAAGTAGTTATTTAAATTAAGTAGGTTATTTGAAATTAAGCAGTTTATTTAAAACACTGTTACATTTTAATGTTCACGTTACTATTTACCAAGGGACATTATACTTTGCCATCTCTTTAGGAAGACTTTACCTGGTGATAACATTTTCATATGAGATCTGAAAGAGTGGATATTCAAAGACAAAATGATCTAAATAATATCCTCAGAATTCTATTGCCATAAATTTCTGTGATTTAATAGCCAAAATTTCAGATCATTCCTTTTTACTGTCCATAATATAAATACCAGGACTAAAAAACAGCCAGCGTAATATTGAAATGCAAATGTTATTTTTTTTCATGTTGAAGGCATTTTGTTTTATGAAAAAAAATTATCTGAAAGAAATACCCAAATGGTAGGAAAAAAGAAAACAGTAAGAAAATTAGTTTCTCTTAGCCTAAATCATCAGAAGGGTACACAAATATAGTGTTCATTGAAGAATATATTTGTAAAGAGTTCCCAAGGATAGAGAATAGTTAAATAATTTACAGCATATCCACATATGGACCTTAAACAATTTTGAAGAATATTTTATGAGATTAGTTTATGACAGAGGAAATGTTCCCAATTTAATGCTTTGTTAAAAATACAAAACTATACACTCACTTTGATCTCAGTTTTGATTTATAGAAATATATGCATGTGCATATGTATATACATATACATGTGTTTATTTCAGGACTTAATAAAGTTGAGCATTGTTTGATTTCCTCTGCTAATGCTATTTTTATTTTTTTAGATCATGTTTGCAAATAATATGGCCTTGTTGCAAATTATATACATTTCCAAATATCAGTAATCTTTTGAACATGTAAATGTTTCATCTTGGTGATTCTCTTATGAGTAGTGTGTCAGAAACAAACAAAATGGGTAGTTTTATTTATTTATTTAAGATAAAGAAATAAGTATCAATGAAGTATATATTAATGTACTAAGTTGTGTTTTCAAATGATATAGTAACAGCATGATAATTGAATTTCATACCTTCCAACAGGCTGCCTTTTATTGCCATGAACATGAAATCTAAATTAAAATGTTTGCTCTGGCTTTGCTTATTAAAATATACAATATAAGCTTATTTCATGATTTCAGTCACAATGGCAAGATTTTAGGACCTTTCTGCATGCCCTTCATTCAGTAGGTAATTATGGAATGTCCAGTTTATATCAAGCTGTTTGATAGGCCATGGAGATAATAAAAAGAATAAGAAATGGGTTTTTTTTTTTGTTAAGAAAGAATTTAGTAAAAAACAATTTTATAATATAGTGCTTCATTATTAACATATTAGAAGTACATATGAGGAGCTATGGGACAAAGGACCCTAACTCTGGGTGGGGTTGTCAAGGAAGGCTAAAAAGAGTGGTGCATCTCCATCGAGGATGGAAATAGGAGTCAAAAATGAAAGAAGAAGGTAAAGGGCATTTCTGCACAGAAAACAACATGAACCGAAATGTAACCATGCACTAGGAGAAATTACAGAAGGAAGATCAGTCTTTTAGAAAAGCTGATAATATTATGTTAACAGTATGAGCATAATCAATTAAGGAGACTGTGTGAGAATATCAAATTATAGACATAATAAAGGTAACTATAAAAATATGCTTTTGCACATTAACACATATTCAGAAATATTGGTGAAGGAATTTGTTCCATGTGAATGAATTTTCTAATGAATGTTTAGGGAGGGACAAGTTAATTTATTCATTCTTGATAAAAATATATTTCAGTAGTTTTTTCTTCATTAAACAAACATGATTTTCCCTCCTTTGTCCATTTTGCTTCTTTTGGAGGTTGGTATAATTATCAAATATCTGTTTTTGCCCTCTGCAGTAATACAGTCATATGTTTTCCTGTAATATTTAGATACATGGCAATATTTATCCTTTCTTTAATGGCTTGCAGTTCTTAGGATTGCTCTTTTTGCCTTTTCTTGTCTGCCTCCTGATAAGGAGCCCTGTACCTATTTCCAATAGTTCTTCAATCACCTAACACTTTGACTTAATCAACTGTGGAATTTTTGACAGCTCCTTTGGCTAGTTAAAAATTTTTGTCATTTATTTTCTGGTTTGCTTAATTAAGGTTATGGGGCAACATAGTATACACTAATTCTAGATAGTCTTAATTTTTAAACTTTGTTCACATGCATAGTATAATAAATTTATATATTATTGGGTTCTCTCATATTATGGAACTTTCCATAGCATGCAGTAAAAACGGAAATTAAACTAGGATCCAGGGGTGTACATGTTTCCCCTAAAAGAATTTTGAAAAATTATGTACCTTCTTGTATATTTTAAAATTCACATCTCAACTTTCCATCATAAATTTTACTGGTGCAAAGGATGTAATTTCTTATTACTATTGTCATTAATTGTATCCACTGGGATCTAAATTCATAATAATTGGACACTTACTATCATCTATATGAAAATAATTGAGCAAGTTCTTTATTAATTAGAAAACACATTATTTCTTTTTCATCTTAAACTTAGGTAACTGGTGTTTAGAAGTCCTGAAGTACATGTACTTAATTTCCCTCCATACCTCTTAGACTGTACTTTTGTAGCCTCTTTGCAAGGTTGGCTTGTTACTTGTAACTAAAAATGTGTCAGTGGGAGGAGAGATTGGTATACAATATGATTTAGCCTAGAAATGTCAAAATGTCAAAGGCCCTGGAGCACTTCTCAATCATGGGTCCCCATCAGGATCGCCTGAGCAACACCTTGGCTTCCAAACCCCATTTTTAGTCCCTGTGTTTATCCACCTCTCATGTAGACAAATGTGCCCTGCATGGTACCCAGTCAGAAAAGGGAGAATTGGTTCCTCTTTAGCACTGCTTCAGAGGAGGGGTTCACGGGGTCTCCAATCCTCAAAGGCTATATAGTCCCAGGGAGTCCTGGTAGAATGTGTCTGAGGGGCTTATTACCTGCTGTCTATGATATCTCTTAATAGGCAAAGCCCCTAAGATTATTTTTATAAAGCCCTGATCAGTACACCTACCCAGAGGAGCCTTGTAGGACGGGCTTCTCATCTCCCCTCCCCATTTAGCCTTGTCAGTGGGGACCGGCCAGCCAAGCCAAGCCAGTAGGGGTCCCAGGGCTCCATTTAGTACCAAGTTCCCAAGAAAGGCCTGAAAAGAGTCAACCTAGCCAGGGTGTCTTGCCCTCGGCATATCTCTTGCCTTTAGTTTTCCTGATGCCAGAGCCAGGCCTCTGGGATTGTATGTGTTGGACTTTGCATATGGCCCTAAGGCATAGGAGGGTCTGGCACTGCGCTGCTAGCGGGAGACTAACGACCTGAGGTAATTCAGCGTATAGAGGAAGACATTCAGCTGTTGAGAATTTGGGCTCTGGGTTTGAATTCTGAAAAAATCACCTAAGGAGAAGCTATTAAAAAAATGCATGCTGATGCATACCACATCCAGCCCATAATCTAGACTCCCTAAGTCAGGATCAGCCGCAGTGGGTACTACGAGCTCCTTGTGTTTCCTCCTCCTCTTCCCTGGGTTGAGAACCATTTTCAGATTGCTTGAAACAAGCAATCTAGGCTTGTTTCAATAAAAGACATTTATATTGTGTGACTCCAGAATAACCCTATCATTTCATTGTCTTGAAAATATAGTTTTCAGAAGGGAAAGTGTTAATTGATGACGCTGTTCACTCATTCAGTATTTATGCAGTGATTCTTGTAATGCCAGGCACTGTTTTCAGTCCACGGCGTAGATTCTCTGCTTTCATAGAAATTATATTCTAGTGTCAATGGGATAGCTGTGTAGATATTGTTAAAGAAGAACAGTACACAAGTAAGCAAATAGCTAATTAAGATAATCATAGAAACTGACATAATTTCAAGAAGGGAAAAGAGAGAATGACCACAAAGTGTTGACTTTGGAATATTAGAAATTTGTTATTTAATGATTTTGTTTCCTTGCTGTGGACTGCTTTTGGAGATACTGTTATGGAGCATGTATAATCAAAATAAAAACGCAATTCCAAGTGCTTCGTATCTAAAGGTTGCAATATCATAATGCTATTTAGTTACAAGAGATACAACAGTGCTATTTAGATACAATCATTAGGCCTCACATGCCTAATGATTGTAGACCTTGAACCTAACAGCAGTTAAAGCAAGTGGAATATATAATAAAGAATACATAGAGAGAAGACAGGAACAGGGCTGGAAAGATGCTATATTTCTTTTATTCTGTAACAGCAGAGACTTCCTTTAGCTCTGTTTATGAAAATGTATTAAATTTATGGTTACCACCATATTAGTTCATGATACAGTTCTATTTTGTTCCATTTCAAATTTGTTTTTTTTTTTTTTTAAGGGAATAGTTTTATTTATTTGTTTTTTATTTTTGGTTGCGTTGAGTCTTTGTTTCTGTGCGAGGGCTTTCTCTATTTGCGGCAAGTGGGGGCCACTCTTCATCGTGGTGCACGGGCCTCTCGCTATCGCGGCCTCTCTTGTTGCGGAGCACAGGCTCCAGATGCGCAGGCTCAGTAATTGTGGCTCATGGGCCCAGCTGCTCCGCGGCATGTGGGATCTTTCCAAACCAGGGCTTGAACCCGTGTCCCCTGCATTGGCAGGCAGATTCTCAACCACTGCGCCACCAGGGAAGCCCTGTTCTATTTTTAACCAAAGAGATCCACTTAAAATGATCTTAATAAGAGTGACTTCTTAGATAGTAAATAATTTTCTAATATCATTCATTAATTGACTAAAAATTACTGATAAGATATTGGTATGAATGCAAAGATAAATGATACAAGATTTCTGCTTTCAGTGAGTATAAACTCACTCAAATCATACTGATAAAATCTGGCAAAGGATATTCAATCTGTATTCAGACTTCTTTAGTGGATGGAAGAATGTGCTTAAGTGGCTCAAAAGGGGCATAAATGAAATGCAATGAGAATTTAAAGATGAGGAGCTCAGTTCCATTTGGAAGGGCCATGGAAAGCACCACAACGGGGGAGAGAGTGAGGAGATCCTTCGAAAGAAGGTCACGTTACTAGGTAGAAAAAGCAGTGAAGGAGGTAACGATGTCCAGGTAGAAAATACAGGGTGAATGTAGGTATGTAGTTGGGAAGGTATAAGTCTGTGTAAGAAGAAATATATACGAGTCCACAATGACTGCAGCTAAAGAAAAATAGTACGAGTGATTTTGGGGAAGGTTAGTTGATACTATAGGAGACCTCAGGAATATCTCCCGAGTGGGTCCTGTATATAATGATTTTTCTGTCTTATGGGATGCAGCTAGAATTTTTAAAACTATGACTATATCTGTGGTTTTTAAGCAAGATTGGCTGAGATATTTGTGCTTCTTCTCAAATATAAGCTGCACCTCTGCAAAAAGACAATGGAACAAATGGTACCCGTAAATTCTCTCTTGAAGTACTTCTTGGTTTAAAATTTATGCTTGCTTGAAAAATTATGTTCATAGATTACATTTCGAAAAGTGATGACAAGAGACCTGAGATAAGAGTTGTGACTGGATGTCCTGATGGGACCACTTTCTTTGCCATCAGGAAAAGTAATGGAAGGATGGGAATGCCTTCTTTTGCACCCTGCCACACTCACAGAGGCTGGATTATCAAGCACTAGGGAGTTTGGGCTTTGTATTAACAGGCAAAAGGCCTGAAGAATTGGCACTTTTTGTTCACGTTGCTTAACTTACAAGAATGACTTGCTCAGAGTTGTGTGTGAAGAAAACTTATTTGATGCTTATGTGAAAAATGGGTTCAGAGGAGAAGAAACTTCAGAGTTTATGCCCATGTAATTGGTAATATTTTCCCCTTAGAAAGACAGTTTTCTAATGTACTCTAGAACTTTTGAAGCTAATTTGTTTTTTATAAGATTTTTTTTTAACATATATATTAGAAGATCTTGGGTCAACTTAAACATATTTTCTGGTAAGGCCATCATGTGTTAAATAAGTGTATTTTCCAATATCAGCCTGACTAAGTGAGTTTAGACTTTATATTCTATGACTGGAATATATAATTCATGCTTATATTAAAGGGAATTACAGTTTAGGATGGATTCATAATGATATTGCCATCAAATTTTATGGATCAATGGAGATTATTAGACTTTCTGGGATCATGCTGTTCTTATAAAGGCCTTAGGTATAGAATGAATATATTATTGCTTTTTGCTAACCACAAGAGCCTAGGTAGTGGATGAAAGACAGTGAAAGGTTTCATGTTATGTTATTCAGTTTTGGAAGGAATCTTAGAAATGTTTCCAATTCCTAAATGTGTTTATTTCTTAATGAGAGAGTTAGATTATGGTGTTTCCACAGCTCTGAAAAATCAGTTTCTGTCAGTATTCAGCTAAGACCACACACCAAGTAAAAAAGTAAAGTCATTCCCAACAAGGTTTATGATCAGAATTACTGGGAAGTTAAAAAAAAATTCTTGGGTAGGACTCTTCAAATATTCTGATTCTGTAATTCTTATGTGGCCTTGGACTCTGTGCTTTTTAAATAAGGTCCTGTTTGAGAACCACTGCAATATTATGTCATGGGGTAGCATACAATAGAAATAGAAATGCAATAGAAAATAGAACATAGGAATTTCTCCTTACATTTTGCTTTCTGGTCTGGCCAGAGGAACACATTAAGTGTTCACATAAGTGATACTTTCAAAGCTAGTGAATGATGAATGAAAATTAATATAAGCAAAAAAAAAATACCTTAGAAGAGTAAGCCAAGTATTCTTTTTTAATTTCTTTTTAAATTGTGGAAAAATATACATGACATAAAATTTGCCATTTTAACTATCTTTGGGTGTGCAGTTCATGACATTAAGTACATTCACATTGCTGTGCAACCACCACTACCATCCATCTCAAGAATTTTTTCGTTTTCCAAGACTGAAATTTTTAAGCAATACTTTCCAATTTCTTTCCCCATCTCCTGGCAACAACCATCCTATTTTCTGTGTCTGTAAATTTACTCTAGGCCCTTCATGTAAGTGTAATCATACACTATTTGTCCTTTTGTGTCTGGCTTATTTTACTTAGCATATTGCCTTCAAATTTCATCCACATTGTTATAACATGTTTCAGAACTTCATTACTTTTTAAGGCTGAATAATATTCCATTGTATCTATATATACCACATTTTGCTTATCCAGTGACGGGTCATTTAGGTTGTTTCTAGCTTTTGGCTATTGTGAATAATGCTTCAATTAGATTGGCATACAAATATCTGTTGGAGCCCTGCTTTCAGTTCTTTTGAAGTAGAATTGCTGGACCATATGGTAATTGTGTATTTAATTTTTGGAGGAACTGCCATACTGTTTTCCACATCAGCTATACCATTTTATACTCCTACTAGCAATGCACAAGGTGAACCAAGTATTCTTACCTCTCCAGTAGCTTATCAACCTTTGGCAGAAACTGTCTTTTGATTCTCTTGTATTTTTTCCTACTAAAACACCCTGGTATGGTGTTTACTACACACTAAACACATCACAAAGGCTAAAAACTAATAAGCAGTTAGTTATTGTTGGCTTATCTTCACTCAGATGCAGTATATTTATGTGGTTGTAAACAACAAAGTATAATAATTTAGTCTGGGGCACTGACTAGAGTCAAATATGATTCTGAAACAAATAGAAGTGAATTTAACCCATCACTGTTAAATTAGAACATTTCCAAAGCAACACATTTGTGGCAGCATTTTGGTGTTAATGTTGACTACTTCTCCTGATAACTTGTAAACATTACCTATACATCATTAAATATTGTCTGCATGCATGTTTTGTATGAAATCATCAGTAACCTTGAAAAAATGTTGTAGTTTTCAAACAGTTACAGAAATCTGAAAATATTTTCAATTATTCTGACAAGCTGAAGAGATAGTTATAGCTGCAAAGAAGTCAGCATCATTGTCTTTTTTTCTGTTATTGGCTACAAGGAGTCTCAGAGACGAGTTTAATATTCAATCTCAGTAACTACTTTTAATTTTAGCAACCTGATTGCCTGCATGCCTGTTAACATGAGGAACTGAGGAATCTGGAATCACAAATCATTTTTTGGTGGCAAGTACAGTATATATGTGTGTGTGTGTGTGTATGTATATATATATATGTATATATATATATGTATATATATATACATACACATACACATCTATATCCCTATATAAAAATGAATAGATCAATGATATAATGAATAAATAGAAATAAACTGAATCATATAGATATTTATTTCTAAAATCTATACTTTCTCTTGGTTACCAACTTTGGATTAAATTGGAATGTATAGGCTTAAAAGGAGAAACAAGACTTCAGGACCAACCTCACATGTCAGTCTTTTGGGTTTGAACTTCAGAATTTGTGTTCTTACACAATGCATAATCCTGAAAAGTGTTACTAGTTTACACTTTTGTGTAAACACTTGTGTATTTCTTTAAAAAATTATATTTAAGACTAAAAAAGTGTTAGGTGCTTGAGTTAAGCATTAATCTTTCTTAATTCATGAATAAATAAAATGATATACAAAATGCATTGAAGACCAAATATAGTAAAATCAATATAATTTTTGGATTTATTTTACAAAATGAGATTCAAATTGTCACTGTAAGAATTTACTAGGCAGAAAAAAAATTAAATAGGATTTAATTTAATTTAAATCATAAAAAATGATTCTCTTTATAAAAAAATTACTCCTTCCTATTTTTGATTAAATAAATGAATTGAGGGAAATTTAAACGTTAGGTTATAGTATATCTTACTTGTAAATAATGATAATGAAGCACATATCAATCATTGAATCCTGTCATCTTTATGGGTTTTATTTCAACTCATAATTTATACTACCTTCACAATGGGCTCATAAATCTTTAGAGATTTTTTCAGCATCCACTGTTTATATAATGATCTCTGACTATTACCAGTTTTAGGGAGTTTATTCATCCCTGAGGACAATGGAAATAGCTTGAAAAGCAATTGCTTAGAAAGCATTTGGGGCTTTGGTATCTGAAAAGAGTTGTGTTGTAATTCTGTCTGCTGTTTGCTTATGGGCTGTGAGGCAGGGATCAAGTTACTTAACCTTTCTTTAGCTTTGTTTTCCGTAGTTGTAAACTAATGTTACAATATGTAGAGGGTTATGACAAGGATTCAGTGACTTAATATGTAAGGCCCTGCTCAAGATAGGCATTCAGTACATGGTAATTATTATGGCTACTAAAGATAAACACAACAATAAGCTGCTTGCATGCTAATATTCACTAGTTTTTAATGGTACATCTAATAGGAATATATCATAGTAAACTATGGAGAATATGAAAAGCACCTTTTTTTATATCTGAAAGTCACATATCATTGAAGGTATGATCATGCTTGACAAAACTCAGTCGGGATCCAGAGAAAAACGTGCAAGAGGTTTGTTGTTATATGAAACTAAAGGATTCACTCTAGCGATGGATTTTGATCAAGTTAATAAAGTCCGTTAAGTAAATGAGGTACCCCAGTGACATTTATGTATTCAGTAATGAAAAAATTGGCCAAAGGGAAATATATTTTTTGTATAGAAATATATTTATATATGACAGCATAGTATTTTTTGCATAATGTTTATGATAGTATGCATACAATATCAAACATCTTTAACACAAGTTACTAAGGATTCAAAATTGGGTAATCATCAGCATTATTAGGTAAGAGAAAGTCAGTGAATAAGAGATGTGGAACTGTGAAGGAGGAAAACACACAATTGGAATTTGTGCCTATATGCTGTGAATAGAAATGATTTTTTGAAAATTTATTCAGAAATAGAATGTTCCAATTTTAAAAATTGAAAATACATACACACTCATATTAAAGGGAGAATTTGAAATAAAAACAATAGCAATAAAGATATAAAAATACATTTAAAATTAAGACTTTACTGTAAAATTTTAGGTAAGAGTGATATTTAGATTTTAATTCTATAATTCTTTATTATAGAATTACTTTAAGCATAGTTGCTTTTCTTTAAGACACTTTAACATTAAATGTGTTTAAGTTATATTATTAATACTTCATGCAGAAAACAAATATTTATTTATAGATAATTTGGGAATAATTAATGAAAATATTATATGTCCTGCCTGCTCTATGTCTTTTATTTATTTTATTTATTTTATTTATTTTATTTATTTTTATTTTTAAAATTTAATTAATTAATTTATTTATTTGGCTGTGTTGGGTCTTCGTTTCTGCGCGAGGGCTTTCTCTAGCTGCGGCGAGCGGGGGCCACTCTTCATCGCGGTGCGTGGGCCTCTCACTGTTGCGGCCTCTCTTGTTGCGGAGCACAGGCTCCAGACGCGCAGGCTCAGTAGTTGTGGCTCACGGACCTAGTTGCTCCGCGGCATGTGGGATCTTCCCAGACCAGGGCTCGAACCCGTGTCCCCTGAATTGGCAGGCAGATTCTCAACCACTGCGCCATCAGGGAAGCCCAATGTCTTTTATTTTAATAAAGTAATTTGACCTTAACTTTTCTTAAATAACATTTGATTAAATTATTTTAGACCAAGTGGATTGAACAAAAATAACGCCATCTGATGATATAGTCTCTGCTTGCAGTCTAATATTCACCAGTTTTTAATTGTACATCTAAGTCACTGTTAACATTTGTAGTTTCTTTTTCTACCTATTAATCTAAGGAATTTAAATTTTGTTTAGGAATATATCATAGTTCAAAGATGATCACAATTTTACTTATTAGGACTTTAATAATAAAATAAAAATAATACTGTATATACATATGGCCTTTCAAGTTCACAAAGCCTTTTCATATACAATCTCATTTCCTTCCACAGTCACCCTGTGATGTGACAAGGGGTTACTTTCACAGTTTTATAGGTGATGAAATTGAGACTCTATGAGAATAAATTACTTGCTCAAGATTGCACTGCCAGTAATTACCAAAATTGAGATTTGGATTCATTATTAAAAATGGATTGTGCATAGCAGAGCTTACAAAATCAGATGCTTGCAGTGGCCCCGGAGTGAACATAAATGGGTGAAACCAATGGAGTACCAGATACTGGGGAGTGAGTGGTGTGGTTACTGGAAAGCACATGTCCTGTCTAGAGGGAGCAACAGCATTTGGGTGTAACTTTGTGTTGTCTTGAGCAACTCTGGGTACAGGGTTGCCAGACATTTGATTTCTTAAGAGGAGCTCAAAATCCAAATTTTATGTGAAATGCCTTTGTTGGCAACTAACTCGAAAGTTGAAAAAAAAACAGCCAAAATGAGACAAATCCAAGGGCTGATGTTGCTGTTAATTTACAACTTGTGGTGTCTCCTTCGTTTTTAAGTGGAATGAGTGTATGTGGGGAACCTGATTACTCATATGGCTCTAAGTGTAAGGTGGTAGAGATATCACCCTAAATCCGTTCTCTAGGATTGGTCCAGCATTTGTAACTAAAAAAGGTAATTTAGTGATGATCTTTGTCACTTGATTTCCTTGATAAACTATTTACTCTTTCATGTGCTCAATCCAAATGTGTTGCATGCCAACCATGTACCTGGCACAGTAACACAAAGAAGACTATTACATAGTATTTTCCCTCAAGTCTCAGCTCAAAACATTCTAGTTATTAGTATACTTCTATAAACAGGTGTTGGAAAGAAAGCTACTCAGTGAAGGTAACAGTTGCAAATGTTTCCCATGTAAAATCATAGATCATTTTACACAGTGGTTAAAGGGTGCTATGTGGGTGTGTAGATTCACATGTGTGAGTAAATAAAAATTTAACATGTATTTCATGGTTCCTACAACTCTTCCTCATATAGGCCCCTTAAAGTAAAAATGTTACCTTATTTTAAAAAATTGGTTTCTAGTATAGTACTACTTGCTCCTAGGCAGATAAAACACTACTAGGTGGAACATTTGTACTTAAAAACAACCTGGATTTTCAGAATCTATGTATTTTCTAGCCATACTTTTAGTATTTTTTTCATTTTTTGATGCCACAGTAGGCTTTCACACATATAATTTATACAAAGATATATTTGCTCTTTGAAAATATTAAAGTATGAAATATGTGATAGATTAAAACTCAAAATTGTGTGTATTTAACTCTTGCATGTTTATATCTGTAGAGATTACACACACACACACACACACACACACACACACGTGTGTGTGTATAGATTGAGACTGAGAGAGAGAGAGGAGGGAGGAAGGGAAGGAGAGAGAAAGTGTTTTACATCATTTGATGAATTGCACTGAGTCCAATAATGAAAATCTGTGATTGTATTTCTCTGTTGCCCTTCTGTCAGAGAGTTCAAAGCCTAATTTGATATATGGTCTTAGTAACTATGTTGGCGTACTTGTACTTTTCTTTTCTTTAGTCCTTATTTTCTATACATAACAAAAAATATATATGTATACATATATTTGTGTGTGCATCTTTGTATATAAAGGTATATGTATATAACCTTTAATATACCTTTCAATTGCATGCATATGCATACCATACATGCGTATAGTTTCTGATTTATAGCTTCTGAGTGCTCTGATTGTTTGTGTTATTTTTAATACCCTTAGAAATCGTGTATATCTTTTGTTTTGAGTACATTATGTTCTTAGTGAAAATAGGCTAGAGGGACAGAGGAAAAGAATAGCAGAGAGAAAGAAATACACCATCCCCAAACACCTTCAGACACAAACACAGACACATACATGTGTGCACACACACACACACATACAGACACACACACAGGTGGTTGAGTGGAGTATAAACTAGTTCAGTTTTTCTCAAGTGACAGAGTAAGTTCATGTGAGAGCTGAAGATGAGACCTAGGGCACCTATTTCTTATACATTTTTTGGCATAAATAGGACATTGTTTTAGATTGAATATTAACAACGTTTTATTCCTCGCAATCTTATATACAAAAAGTATTTCTTGCACATTTTCTGAGAATTAGAGACACATTATAAAGCACATAGATGTAGGAAATTTATAAATCCTCTACGATAAAGCTGATCGTTTCAATGTAAGCAGCCAGTCAATAATAATAGCTACAATACCAAGCATTTTTAAACTTTTTTTTGTTCATCCAGTGCAATGAACTGAACCTTCTGATGGGGGTGGAATATGGTCCAGGGATTGGTGGGGGGGAAATATAACATTAATGCAAAGGTACCTTCTACTGATAAGGACCTGTTTTTGTATGTATCCTTGTCTTTGAAATTGCTGTGAGGGATTTTGAATGGCTACAGTATTGTTTCTTAAACAATATTCTTTAAGGTGTTCCATGAAAAAGGTGATCAAATAAGTGTACAAAACACTGTATACCTGTTTGTCTCTTGGAAATTCATGGCTTGTGTAAGCATAATAAAGACTCTTTAAAGAGTAAAAATCAGCTTTGAAGGTGTGGAATTTCTCTTAAGAAGCTTGTTTTCCTTTTCAGTACGATTATAACCACAAATGGGTAGTCATGGTCGTAGCAGCCAACTATTGCTGAAGTAAGAATTCATGTTATAGGACATATAGGTAGAGAGTCTTGGTTATTTATAGAGGAAATTAATGCCAAATATGGGAAGATATAAGCAGAAATGCCTTAACATACCAAGCTTAAATGAAGTTATGTTTTCCTTTTCAGATACAGCCATTGACTGATTATTTTATGCTGCCATATGAAAGTAGTTCCATATATAAATAATTTATTGGGTTTAGCCTAACTCTTTTAAACAGGTAATTACTGTAAGGCTTTTTAAAAAAAATACATATATTTATTTTTGGCTGTGTTGGGTCTTCGTTGCTGTGCATGGGCTTTCTCTAGTTGTGGCGAGTGGGGCTACTCTTCGTTGCAGTGCGCAGGCTTCTCATTGCGGTGATTTCTCTTGTTGTGGAGCACGGGCTTCAGTAGTTGTGGCTCGCGGGCTTCAGAGCGCCGGCTCAGTAGTTGTGGCACACGGGCTTAGTTGCTCTGCGGTATGTGGGATCTTCCTGGACCAGGGATCGAACCTGTGTCCCCTGCATTGGCAGGCAGATTCTTAACCACTGCACCACCAGGAAAGTCCCTACTGTAAGGCTTTTGATGCAGTAATTTCCTGCCGGTGATATTTCCTGGATAGGTATGATGTAAAAGTAAGAAAGATCATTTCTTCATGCAAATAACTTTATTTTTTTGACTATAAATGTAATTTATATTGGAACAAGTGCCATTACAATGTGAAATCAAAACTATATATATATATATATCTATATATCATTATGTTGGACTGCTATTAATATATATTAAACATAAAAGCAAAGAGAACATGAACTTGTTTTCTGAATTTTCCAGTATGAATATATTGCATGTTCCTAAATTTTGTTTCCAATTTAAGTTGAAATCTACTTCATATTCTTACTATATGTATTTGAAAGATAGATAGAAAAGAGCTCACAGACTAAATTCTTAAAGGATGGGGGTCAATAGCAGACTCATTTTTTAAAATTTAAAAAAAACTTTTATTTTATAATGGAGTATAGTTGATTAACAATGATATGTTAATTACAGGTGTACAGCAAAGGGATTCAGTTATACCCCTACAAGTTTCCATTCTTTTTCAACTTCTTTTCCCATTTAAGTTATTACAGAATATTGAGTCGAGTTCCCTGTGCTATACAGTAGGCCCTTGTTGGTTATCTATTTTAAATATGGTAGTGTGTACCTGTCAATCCCAAATTCCCAATCAAACTCATTTTTGTATTCCCAGAGTTCTCCTCCTCAGAACCATTCTCCTCTCTGCCCTGCACTCTGCCCTGGAATGTGCATCTCAATGGGCTGAATCATTCAAACTCACTAGCCTTCTAATTCTATTGGGTTCAGCCAGCGGGAGGCACATGCAAGAGTTTGGTGTGTGGGAAAAGTGAGAGTTCAGGATATTTATCCCTAACCTCCATGGGGCTGTTTGACAGATAGGAGCAAACTCATCTACCTGTGGCCACATTTCCTGTCATGTGGCTCTTTTTCAACAGCTTCCCACTCTTACTAGGTTCCAGTAACACTGCCCACTCTCCTTGACCCCTTTAAGACTCAGGGGCTTACTTATGGCTGAGTAATATCCCATTGTGTATATATACCACATCTTCTTTATCCATTCATCTGCCAATGGACATTTAGGTTGCATCCACACAATGGAATATTACTCAGCCATAAAAAAGAATGAAATAATGCCATTTGCAGCAATATGGATGGACCTAGAGATTATCATACTAAATGAAGTAAGCCAAAGAAAGACAAATAGCATATGATATCACTTATATGTGGAATCTAAAAAAAAAAAAAGATACAAATGAACTTATATACAAAACAGAAATAGACCTACAGACATAGAAAGCAAACTTATAGTTATTAAAGGAGAAAGGGGGGAGGAATAAATTAGGAGTTTGGGATTAACATATACACACTACTATATATAAAATAGATAACCAACAAGGACCTACTGTATAGCACAGGGAACTATACTCAATATTTTGTAAAAACCTGTAAGGGAAAGGAATCTGAAAAAGAGCAGATATATATTGATATATATGTATAACTGAATCACTTTGCTGTACACCTGAAACTAACACAACACTGTAAATCAATTATATTGATACTTCAATTAAAAAAAATAAAGTTACTTTATATATTAAAAACAAAGCACCCAGGGGCTTCCTATTGTCATCAGTCCTTGTGTGCTTCACTGTGGATTTCCTTAACTTGCCCTTGTCTCTCTTTAGCGTGTCCTCTGTATACTTCTGGGATTCTGCTTGTAACAGTTTGTATTCAGTTTATATCCTTTGGGACAGGATTTTGAAATGAATGTTAAGAATCTGAATATACAGAATATAATAAACATTTTCATTTTAAAATTGATAGAATGCCTGCCATATGTTGTGGGCCATTAGAAATGTAATATGTAGCTACTTTTCTAGAATATTTCTAATTTTATATTTGAATAGATATTTATAATAGAAAAATGTGTTTTTATTATTTTTGAAAAGATTAATAGAAAGTTTATTTAAATGATCGCATTTGTGAATTTAGTTAACCTATTAGTCAGATGCCTGAAATTCCTCAATGTTTTTCACTATCCTTTTTGACTGACAAAATACAATTTTCACTGAATAAGGTTAACTTATTCAGTGTTAATATATGCATTAAGTTTTTCTTTTCTTACAGAATTTTAAGATACTTTATGATTGGTAATTTTTTACATTGGAAAGTTGTTATTATTTATAGTCATTAGATACAGAAAGTTGTCACCAAGATACAAAATGATTTGTTCAAAATCATAATATTTGTTAAAAATTTGTAGATTGGTTCTCAATATTAGTTTGGAAGAATCTTTATTCCTATGTTAACAATATGCTGCAACTCTGAGGATGTGAAAGAATGACTGATCAAAAATGTCATATATAATTTTAAAAGTTAATTATTGGACATTTTTTATTCTTTCTGCCTTCATCATGAGAAATTCATCTGAAGTGAATAGTCATTTCCCTCTACACAGTTCTATTAAGAAGAAAACACATTGTACTTTTTTTAATAAACAAGAGAAACATAATTTTTTGCCTTATACTTAAGGCTAAGAAAGTATATTCATTTTGGGGGCAAGGGCAATAATATTCTGTGCTAAATAAAAAGCCATTGACTGAGAGACCTTTTTGAAAATAAAATTAATTTATCTTAAAAGAAATATTATGTTTGAGCCTGCAATTTCTTTTGAGTTATTAATAAGAGAGCGTTATTTAGAATTGTCAGGAAAATCAATATTATGTACCGGGTAAACACTTATGTACTAGGTAAAACTGGTGTATCAATATTGATGGTTATTTGATGGGGAAAAGTATAGCCTTTACATGAATAGGGGTCTTAGTCTCAATTAAGCATGCTTAAATGAAAAGATTAAGCTTCATTAAGATATTTGGCACCTAAATTGCTCATTTGTTTGTAGTTGAAACTTACCTATAATTATTTTCTGGGGAAAGTCTTTGTCTTGTCCACAGTTATTTCCTCAGATGGCATCTACTCAGGATGGGTATAGATTCAAAATCTTTAATGTCAACCCCAAAGTCCATTTACTTGATTTTTTTTATCAATAATGTAGAATATTATATTTCATTATTGGAAAATATTATAACTGAACTCATAATTGGCTAGCTTTTGTGAGGTTATTTTTTTATAATTAATATTAAAGGAAAAGTATTTAAAGGATATGCAGTTTATCAGTTCTTCTGGATTATTGGTGCTGATTTCAATTTTTCCTTCTTTAGTGTTTATTATTTGCTTAATAAAGTTTACTCTATGTTAATAAAATCACAAAACATTTTCAATTACATTTTTTCCAGCTTTATTGAGATATAATTGACATACTGCACTGTGTAAGTTTAAGGTGCACAGCATAATAATTTGACTTACATACATTATGAAATGATGACCACAATAAGTTTAGTGAACATCCATCATCTCATATAGATGCAGATTTAAAGAAATAGAAAAAAAAGTTTTTCCTTGTTGTGAGAACCCTTAAGATTTACTCTGTTAACAACTTTTACATGTACATTCAGCAGTGTTAATTTATTTATCATGTTGTACATTACACCCCTAGTACTTATTTACCTTATAACTGGAAGTTTGTACCTTTTGATCACCTTCATCCATTTTCCCCTCCCCCACCCCCACCTCTGGTAACCGCAAATATGATATCTTTTTCTAAGAGGTTATTTGTTTGCTTGTTCCTAGTATACAACATAGTGATTCAATATTTCTTTTGTTTGTTTGTTTGTTTTAAACCTTTATATAGGTTTATTTTTTATTTACATATTTTTTAATACAGCAGGTTCCTATTGGTCATCAATTTTATACACATCAGTGTATACATGTCAATCCCAATCTTCCAATTCATCCCCCCCCACCCCCCTGCGGCTTTCCCCCCTTGGTGTCCATATGTTTGTTCTCTACATCTGTGTCTCAATTTCTGCCCTGAAAACTGGTTCATCTGTACCATTTTTCTAGGTTCCACATATATGCATTAATATACGATATTTGTTTTTCTTTTTCTGACTTACTTCACTCTGTATGACAGTCTCTAGATCCATCCACGTCTCAAAAAATGACCCAATTTCGTTCCTTTTTATGGATGAGTAATATTCCATTGTATATATGTACCACTTCTTCTTTATCCATTCATCTGTCGATGGGCATTTAGGTTGCTTCCATGACCTGGCTATTGTAAATAGTGCTCCAATGAACATTGGGGTGCATGTGTCTTTTTGAATTGTGGTTTTCTCTGGGTATATGCCCAGTAGTGGGATTGCGGGATCATATGGTAATTCTATTTTTAGTTTTTTAAGGAACCTCCATACTCTTCTCCATAGTGGCTGTATCAGTTTACATTCCCATCAACAGTGCAAGAGGGTTCCCTTTTCTCCACACCCTCTCCAGCATTTGTTGTTTGTAGATTTTCTGATGAAGCCCATTCTAACTGGTGTGAGGTGATACCTCATTGTAGTTTTGATTTGCATTTCTCTAATAATTAGTGATGTTGAGCAGCTTTTCATGTGCTTCTTGGCCATCTGTATGTCTTCTTTGGAGAAATGTCTATTTAGGTTTTCTGCCCATTTTTGGATTGGGTTGTTTTTTTTTAATACTGAGCTGCATGAGCTGTTTATATATTTTGGAGATTAATCCTTTGTCCGTTAATTTGTTTGCAAATATTTTCTCCCATTCTGAGGGTTGTCTTTTCGTCTTGTTTATGGTTTCCTTTGCTGTGCAAAAGCTTTGAAGTTTCATTAGGACCCATTTGTTTATTTTTGTTTTTATTTCCATTACTCTAAGAGGTGGATCAAAAAAGATCTTGCTGTGATTTATGACAAAGAGTGTTCTTCCTATGTTTTCCTCTAACAGTTTTGTAGTGTCCGGTCTTACATTTAGGTGTCGAATCCATTTTGAGTTTATTTTTGTGTCTGGTGTTAGGGAGTGTTCTAATTTCATTCTTTTACATATAGATGTCCAGTTTTCCCAGAACCACTTATTGAAGAGACTGTCTTTTCTCCATTGTATATCGTTGCCTCCTTTGTCATAGATTAGTTGACCATAGGTGCATGGGTTTACCTCTGGGCTGTCTATCTTGTTCCATTGATCTATGTTTCTGTTTTTGTGCCAGTACCATATTATCTTGATGACTGTAGCTTTGTAGTATATTCTGAAGTCAGGGAGTTTGATTCCTCCAGCTCTGTTTTTTCCCTCAAGACTGCTTTGGCCATTCGGGGTCTTTTGTGTCTCCATACAAATTTTAAGATTTTTGTTCTAGTTCCGTAAAAAATGCCACTGGTAATTTGTTCGGAAATGCATTGGATCTGTAGATTGCTTTGGGTAGTATAGTCATTTTCACAATATTGATTCTTCCAATCCAAGAACATGGTATATCTCTCCATCTGTTGATATCATCTTTAATTTCTTTCATCAGTGTCTTATAGTTTTCTGCCTACAGGTCTTTGGTCTCCCTAGGTAGGTTTATTCCTAGGTATTTTATTCTTTTTGTTGCACTGGTAAATGGGAGTGTTTCCTTAATTTCTCTGTCAGATATTTCATCATTAGTGTATACGAATGCAAGAGATTTCTGTGCATTAATTTTGTATCCTGCAACTTTACCAAATTCATTGATTAGCTCTCGTAGTTTTCTGGTGGCATCTTTAGGATTCTCTATGTATAGTATCCTGTCATCTGCAAACAGTGACAGTTTTACTTCTTCTTTTCCAATTTGTATTCCTTTTATTTCTTTTTCTTCTCTGATTGCTGAGGCTAGGACTTCCAAAACTATGTTGAATAACAGTTTTGAGAGTGGACATCCTTGTCTTGTTCCTGATCTTAGAGGAAATACTTTCAGTTTTTCACCATTGAGAATGATGTTTGCTATGGGTTTGTCGTATATGGCCTTTATCATGTTGAGGTAGGTTCCCTCTATGCCCACTTTCTGGAGAGTTTTTATCATAAATGGGTTTTGAATTTTGTCAAAAGATTTTTCTGCATCTATTGAGATGATCATATGGTTTTTATTCCTCAATTTGTTAATATGGTGTACCACATTGATTCAATTGTGTATACTGAAGAATCCTTGCATCCCTGGGATAAATCCCAATTGATCATGGTGTATGATCCTTTTAATGTGTTGTTGGATTCTGTTTGCTAGTATTTTGTTGAGGAATTTTGCATCTATATTCATCAGTGATATTGGTCTGTAATTTTCTTTTTTTGTAGTATCTTTGTCTGGTTTTGGTATCAGGGTGATGGTGGTGTCATAGAATGAGTTTGGGAGTGTTCCTTCCTCCACATTTTTTTGGAAGAGTTTGAGAAGGATGGGTGTTAGCTCTTCTCTAAATGTTTGATAGAATTCACCTGTGAAGCCATCTGGTCCTGGACTTTTGTTTGTTGGAAGATTTTTAATCACAGTTTCAATTTCATTACTTGTGATTGGTCTGTTCATATTTTCTATTTCTTCCTAGTTCATTCTTGGAAGGTTATACCTTTCTAAGAATTTGTCCATTTCTTCCAGGTTGTCCATTTCATTGACATATAGTTGTTTGTAGTAATCTCTTATAATCCTTTGCATTTCTGCAGTGTCAGTTGTGATTTCTCCTTTTTCATTTCTAATTTTATTGAATTGAGTCCTCCCCCTTTTTTTCGTGGTGAGTCTGGCTAATGGTTTATCAATTTGTCTATCTTCTCAAAGAACCAGCTTTTAGTTTTATTGATCTTTGCTACTGTTTTCTTTGTTTCAATTTCATTTATTTCTGCTCTGATCTTTATGATTTCTTTCCTTCTGCTAACTTTGGGTTTTCTTTGTTCCTCTTCCTCTAGTTCCTTTAAGTGTAAGGTTAGATTATTTATTTGAGTTTTCTCTTGTTTCTTGAGGTAGGCTTTTATAGCTATAAACTTCCCTCTTAGAACTGCTTTTGCTGCATCCCATAGGTTTTAGATTGTTGTGTTTTCATTGTCATTTGTCTCTAGGTATTTTTTAATTTCTTCAGTGATCTCTTTGTTATTTAGTAACGTAGTGTTTAGCCTCCATGTGTTTGTGTTTTTTTACGGTTTTTCCCGTGTAATTGATTTCTAATCTCATAGAGTTGTTGTCAGAAAATGTGCTTGATATGATTTCAATTTTCTTAAATTTACTGAGGCTTGATTTGTGACCAAGATGTGATCTATCCTGGAGAATGTTCCGAGTGCACTAGAGAAGAAAGTGTAATCTGCTGTTTTTGTGTGGAATGTCCTATAAATATCAATTAAATCTATCTGGTTTATTGTGTCATTTAAAGCTTGTGTTTCCTTATTAATTTTCTGTTCGGATGATCTGTCCATTGGTGTAAGTGAGGTGTTAAAGTCCCCCAGTATTATTGTGTTACTGTTGGTTTCCTCTTTTATAGCTGTTAGCAGTTGCCTTATGTATTGAGGTGCTCCTATGTTGGGTGCATATATATTTATAATTGTTATATCTTCTTCTTGGATTGATCCCTTGATCATTATGTAGTGTCCTTCCTTGTCTCTTGTAACATCCTTTATTGTAAAGTCTATTTTATCTGATGAGTATTGCTACTCCAGCTTTCTTTTGATTTCAATGGAATATCTTTTTCCATCCCCTCACTTTCAGTCTTATGTGTCCCTAAGTCTGAAGTGGGTCTCTTGTAGACAGCATATATATGGGTCTTGTTTTTGTATCCATTCAGCAAGCCTGTGTCTTTTGGTTGGAGCATTTAATCCTTTCACATTTAAGGTAATTATCAATATGTATGTTCCTATAACCATTTTCTTAATTGTTTTGGGTTTGGTTTTGTAGGTCCTTTTCTTCTGTTGTGTTTCCCACTTAGAGAAGTTCCTTTAGCATTTGTTGTAGATATGGTCTGGTGGTGCTGAATTCTCGTAGCTTTTGGTTGTCTGTAAAGCTTTTGATTTCTCCTTTGAATCTGAATGAGATCCTTGCCAGGTAGAGTAATGTTGGTTGTAGGTTTTTCCCTCTCATCACTTTATGTATGTCATGCCACTCCCTTCTGTCTTGTAGAGTTTCTGCTGAGAAATCTGCTGTTAACCTTATGGGAGTTCCCTTGTATGTTTTTTGTCGTTTTTCCCTTGCTGCTTTCAATAAGTTTTCTTTGCCTTTAATTTTTGCCAACTTCATTACTATGTGTCTTGGCGTGTTTCTCTTTGGGTTTATCCTGTATGGAACACTCTGCACTTCCTGGACTTGGGTGCCTATTTCCTTTCCCACGTTAGGGAAGTTTTTGACTATAATCTCTTCAAATATTTTCCCGGGTCCTTTCTCTCTCTCTTCTCCTTCTGGGACCCCTATAATGTGAATGTTGTTGCGTTTAATGTTGTCCCAGATGTCTCTTAGGCTGTCCTCATTTCTTTTCATTCTTTTTTCTTATTCTGTTCTGCAGCAGTGAATTCCACCATTCTGTCTTCCAGGTCACTTATCCGTTCTTCTGCCTCAGTTATTCTGCTATTGATTCCTTCTAGTGTAGTTTTCATTTCAGTTATTGTATTGTTCATCTCTGTTTTTTTGTTATTTAATTCTTCTAGGTCTTTGTTAAACATTTCTTGCATCTTCTCGTTCTTTGCCTCAATTTTTTTCCCGAAGTCCTGGATCGTCTTCACTATCATGATTCTGAATTCTTTTTCTGGAAGCTTGCCTATCTCCACTTCAGTTAGTTGTTTTTCTGGGGTTTTATCTTTTTTCTTCATTTGGTACCTAGCCCTCTGCCTTTTCATCTTGTCTATATTTCTGTGAATGTGGTTTTTGTTCCACAATCTGCAGGATTGTAGTTCTTCTTGCTTCTGCTGTCTGTCCTCTGGTGGATGAGGCTTTCTAAGAGGCTTGTGCAGGTTCCCTATGAGAGGGACTGGTGGTGGGTAGAGCTGCGTTTTGCTGTGGTGGGCAGAGCTCAGTAAAACTTTAATCTGCTTGACTGCTGATGGGTGGGGCTGGGTTCCCTCCTTTTTGGTTGTTTGGCCTGTGGCAACCCAACAGTGGAGCCTACCTGGGCTCTTTGCTGGGGCTAATGGTAGAATCTGGGAGGGCTCACACCAAGGAGTACTTCTCAGAATTTCTGCTGCCAGTGTTCTTGTCCCTGCAGTGAGCCACAGCCACCCCCCGCCTCTGCAGGAGACCCTCCAACAAGAGCAGGTAGGTCTGGTTCAGTCTACCTTGGGTTCACTGCTCCTTCCCCTGGGTCCCGATGCGCACACTACTTTGTGTGTGCCCTCCAAGCGTGGAGTCTCTGTTTCCACCAGTCCTGTCAAAGTCCTGCAATCAAATCCCACTAGCCTTCAAAGTCTGATTCTCTAGGATTTCCTCCTCCCGTTGCTGGACCCCCAGGTTGGGATGCCTGACTTCGGGCTCAGAACCTTCACTCCAGTGGGTGGACTTCTGTGGTATAAGTGTTCTCCAGTTTGTGAGTCACCCACCCAGTAGTTATGGGATTTGATTTTAATGTGATTGAGCCCTTCCTACCGTCTCATTGTGGCTTCTCCTTTGTCTTTGGGCGTGGGGTATCTTTTTTGGTGAGTTCCAGTGTCTTCCTGTCGATGATTGTCCAGCAGCTAGTTGTGATTCTGGTGTTCTCACAAGAGGGAGTGAAAGCACGTCCTTCTACTCCACCGTCTTGGTTCAGCTATCTGATTCAATATTTCTATATTTCAAAATGACCACCATAATAAGTCTAGTTACCATTTGTCACCAAAGATATTATGTAATTATTGACTATATTATCCACATTCTGCATTTCATACCAGTGACTTATTTTGCAACTGGAAGTTTGTACCTCTTACCCTCCCTCACCTATTTCTCTCTTCCCCCATCTCCCTCCCATCTGGCAACTACCTGCTTGTTCTCTGTATCTCTGACTCTGTTTCTTATTTGTTCATTTGTTTTGTTTTTTAGATTCCACATATAAGTGCAATCATACAGTATTCGTCTCTCTCTGTCTGACTTATTTCACTTAGCATAATAACCTCTAGGTTCATCCATGTTTTCATAAATGGCAAAATTTCATTATTTTTATGGCTGAGTAATATTCAATTGTATACATATACTGCATCTTCTTTATCCATTTATCTATTGATGCACACTTGGGTTGTTTCCATAGCTTGACTATTGTAAATAATGCTGCAATGAACATAGGGGTTCAGATGTCTTTTCGAATTAGTATTTTTGTTTTCTTTGGATAAATACCCAGGATTGGAATTGCTGGAGCATATGTTAGTTCTATTTTTAATTTTTTGAGGTATTGCCATACTGTTTTTCATCATGGCTGCACCAATTTACTTTCCCACCAGCAGTGCTTGGGGGTTCCCTTTTCTCCATAGCCTTGCCAACATTTGTTATGTCTTGTCTTTTTGACAATAGCCATTCTGACATGTGTGAGGTTATATCTCATTGTGGTTTTGATTTGAATTTCCCTAATTATTAGTGATTTTGAGAGTCTTTGCATGTGCCTGTTGGCCATCTGTATGTCTTCTTTGGAAAAATGACTTAAACTTTTTTCCTTAACGGATACACCTGAGGGACAGAACGTTTTCCAATTAGTAGCTCTTTACTGTAGTGACTTAGAACCAGGAGGAATCCCACCTATGCAGGATATATATAAATGTTGGGGGCATGTGAATTTCCTGCAAGTACCCCTGCTGCCTCTTGGTGATGTTTGTATTTCTTCTCTCCCAAGTTGACAAGTAATGAAGGCATAGTGATTAGGATGACATAGGCCATTCTCAGTCTCAGAGGAGACCTCAGTGCCCTCATCTCTACTGTGGGGATAAAAATAACATTGCAGAGTTATTTTGAAGGTTAAAGAAGTTAATTTATCTAAAGATTCTAGCATAGTACATTATATATGGTAAACACTCAATATGTGCTAGCAATTGTGATTATTATTTTATAGTTAATATTATTTTAAATTTTAGCTCAGTTAAATCTGTGTTCTTTTAGATATACTTTTACTGAACTCCTTGGGCTTATTATCTCAGCTTGAAATGAATAGTATAGGAGTATAAAATTTGCTTCTATATTTATTATAAAAAAGTTAGGGGCTTCCCTGGTGGCACAGTGGTTAAGAATCCACCTGCCAATGCAGGGGACACAGGTTCGATCCCAGGTCCGGGAAGATCCCACATGCTGTGGAGCAACAAAGCCTGTGTGCCACAATTACTGAGCCTGTGCTCTAGAGCCTGTGAGCCACAACTAGTGAGCCGACATGCCACAAGTACTGAAACCTGTGCACCTAGAGCCTGTGCTTCTCAACAAGAGAAGTCATCACAATGAGAAGTCTGCGCACCTCAATGAAGAGTGGCCCCCACTTGATGCAACTAGAGAAAGCCTGTGTGCAGCAATGAAGACCCAACACAGCCAAAAATAAATAAAATAAATAAATAAATAAATAATTTATTAAGGATATCATCAAAATTATAGTTTCTTCTTTATGAGGACTCATAAGAAAAACTTTGAACAACTTTATAACAAACTTGCTTTTCTTATTAATCAGAAAGCTTAAAACATAATTTAACCTTTTCTAGCTGACTCATGGTTATTATCAGTATCAATTATTTTGCAGAAATGCGATTATGACCTGAGGCCTGTTTTGTTGCAAAGGAATATTTGCCCCAACAGAGAGATAAGATAACTTGACTGGAGTCAATAAAAGCAATCCTGTTGAGAGAAAAGTTGGGAATAGATAAATGAAAAATTTTAATATGATGAGCTGGTTTGTAGGAAAACAATCAGAAAATAGTAATTTTATGATAAGTGTGCATAAATTCCCTTCCTGGAAAATTTAGCTTGGCTATATCATTCTTATTACATTTGAAATATGTGCTGTGGTGCTTATGTAGGGCCACTGCATAAGGCCATGTTGAGTATGGTCTGTACTAATACAGTTGGGCCATTCATAGAAGCTAGGAAGTAAGTGGTACCCCCTGAAATTGTTCACAGCACAATATTCATGATCTATAAGTGGCTCTGTATTTATTATGTACTGACATCCATGTGTTTTATATAGATTACACTCATATGGCACTGCAAGAGAAGTTTTGATGTAAAGCCATATTGCTATTATATAGCCCTTTTCTATAGTGAATTTTAGTATTAGACAATATTATAATAATTGCTTACAAAGTATCATTTTTTTTGTAAAGTACTATTGTTTAAAAACACATTCCAGTGCCCTTAAAATAGAGCTAACATACATTTACTTTGAAAAAGCGAAAATGAAATGTCTTTCTAAATAGAGTAGTTCATCATTGGAGAAAACCATGTTTTCCCACTGAAGTTGTCTCAACTCCTTTTGAACAGTGAGTGAAGAATGAATTAGATGAAATGGATTTAAATAATTATAAATATGTGTGTTTGGAAGACAATCTTCATCCAGTTGTGAAAATAACACTGAAAACATAGACTTTTGCTTGCCTTATTCACTGTACCTCTTGGCCAATGGCAATTCGGCCAACTCCTCTGACATGCGACAAGCAAGACACTGCTTAGAAAATATTATAAAATCAAAAATAGAAGTTGTAATTAAATTTTAAAATATATGTAAAATATAAGTTTAAGTGATTAATAAAATGGCATTTCTTCTTCATACCTCTAAAATATTTTATTCTCAAAGAAATTCATAGTCTTTCATTACTTGTTCCTATAGCCACCTGACATTTTGCACATAATATATGCAGATTGCCTTTAAGCAAATAGTCTCACATTGATTCTAACACTTAATCAATACATAAGTCATGGGATATAAGGATCTTTTTATGGGGTTTTTAGATGCATAGAGTTTCATACCAATAAGCAATTAATGATTTTTTTAAGTGAGTAGTTTCAATTGCCGTGATCATAAATATTTTATTCTTAGACATTGTGTTAAAATAGAGTGCCTTTTTTTGGTGTCATCAGTTAATTACTGTGTGTTTTCAAATGTGTATACCACATATGGTTTGCATGTTATCCATTCAGTGTGTCACGCTAGGCAGTTTAAAGGTCTAAATGTTCAGTTTCTGATATTTGGGTTGGACGATCATTCTGTTTGGTGCTCTTATCTCTGGCAGGTGCTTTGCTCCTGTACTTGATGCTCTGTCTCATAATTTAAGGGGATATTGATTTACTATCTCACTGGGTTGAATGTATCTGGCATTATAGATGCCAAATGATGCAAATTTTTCAGCTCCTGAAGTTACTTGATAGATCACTGGAACCAACAAAGTCCCCCAGGTCTTCATTCTGTCTTTTAGAGCTTAAGACGGAAAAATTTATAGCATAGCAAGCAACTTGTGCCATAGTGGAACATTCGGTTGCTGAGCCACAAGGCTAGGTCACTATTTTTCATTTTCTAAATATCAGCACCATGTTTCATTTCAAGGTAGACTCTTAACTCAGTCTTGTGGAAACTGTATCCATGCCTTAAACATTTATGCAGCACTTCTCAGGAAACTTGGGAAGAAAGAGGCAATTAAAACTTGTTGATCCACAAATTCAGGGAAAACGATTTTCCTTGGAATTATCATGAGAGTTAAGTAAGAAAAAAAAAAAAAAAAGAAAGAAACAAACAGCCTTGTGGATGTGAAAAGAAAATCCTGGATTTCCGTCGAGGGAACTCATTAGACTTGGAGTAATGTATCTACGTTCTGGGCCTGGCTCTGTATTGATTGATTTTAGGAAAGAGCTCCTACAGGCCTCAGTTTCTTTCCTGTATCTTTTCTCTTAGCTCCCACTCCTGGATTTGGAGCAGATAATTTTTTTGACTCCTTTGGGTGCTAATATTCTCTATTTATATAAGCAACACTGTGCAAGGAATTTAAATGTCTTTGTTAAACTCTCTTGGGATTAGATGAGAAGGTATAGAAATTATTATCGGATTTCCACATACATTCTGCTGATTTTAAAGAGAGTAAATTAACTTTTTTAAAAAAATTAAGCATTTTATTGAATTTTGGCATGCATATAGAAAGTATGCCAATTAATAATGTTAAGCTCGGTGATTTTTTTTCAGAGTAAAAATTACACCATGAATTCTACCCCCGTCAAAAAGTAGAGTATTATCATTACTCCAGAAACCCTCCTTCTTCCCCAAAGATAGCCATCGTCCTGATTTCTAACACCATAGATTAGATTTGCCTTTTCTTGAACATTATAAAAATGGAATCATATAGTATGTGTTTTTTTGTGTCTGACTTTTTTCATTCAAAACTATGTTTCTGCGATTCATCCATATTTCTGTGGGATCAGTAGTCCATTTGACTTCATCTATATATTATTCCATTGAAAGAATGTATCAGTTTATTTATCTTGTTGACAGTCATTTGATTGTTTCTATGAATATTACTGTTCCGCATATTTGTATACATATCTTTCAGTGAATATTTGTATGAATATTGAAGGATATATACCTACAGTGTAATTTCTAGATTATATTTTCAGTTTTAGTAAACACCAGCAAGTATTCCAAAATGTGTGTTCCAGTTTACATACCCAGCAACGATACATGATAGTTCGAGTCACAACTTCTTATAAACACCTGGTATTGTCAGAATTTTTAATGTTAGCCATTAAATATGCAAAGTGGGTGAATAGTGGTTATTTTTTTTCTTCATGCCTAATAACATTGATCAACTTTTATATGTTTTTGCACATCTTTTGAAATTTAACTTTTTGAGTTAGGGAAGCCAAATTATTGAGGTATAGTCGATGTACAATATTACATGTATTACAGGTATACAATATAGTGATTCACAATTTTTAAAGGTTATGCTCCATTTATAGTTTTTATAAAATATTGGCTATATTCACTGTGTTGTACAATATATCCTTGTAGCTTATCTTATACATAATAGTTTATACCTTTTAATTCCCTACCCCTATATCTCCCCTACCCTCTCCTCTCTCCCTACGGTAACCACGAATTTGTTCTCTATATCTGTGAGTATGTTTCTTTTTTATTATATTGACTACTTTATTTTATTTTTTAGATTCCACATATAAGTGATATCATACAGTATTTGTCTTTCTCTGCCTGACTTATCTCACTTAGCATAATACCCTCCAAGTCCATCCATGTTGTTGAAAATGGCAAAATTTCATTCTTTATTATGAATAAGTTGTGTTTCATTGTATAAATATTACCACATCCTCTTTATCCACTCATCTGTTGATGGACATTTTAGGTTGAGAAGCCAAATTTATCAATGGATTTATAGTATAATGTTTGTTTCTACAAAAGCTTATATTCCTTTAAATTAGCTACAAAATTCTCCTGTCTAAAAAGTCATGAAATCATGGGACTCATAAGTTTCCCTAGCCCAACAATGCAGTACCCTTGGCAGATGATGATACAACCTTTACAGAAATATGTCCACTGTTTTAAGGCAGCTCATTCCATTTGGGGAGAGCTCAAATTGTTATAATGCTATTTGTTATGTATTGGTTCAAAGTATGCCTTCATATAATTTTGGCCTGATGACTCGATTATTGGTTCTTGAGCAAAACAGGATAAATTGGCACTCTTTCCCATCTGCCAAACCTTTGCATATTTGAATAGAACTATCCCTCTTGTACCCTTTAGGCTCTGTGTCTGAAGCCTAAACCTACATCTTACAAGCATTTCATATTTGTCTTGCTTGCTAGACCATTCACTCTTCTACATATATTTCTATGGACATACCTGAATTCATCATTGACTTTTCAAATCTGTGGACATACCTGAATTCATCATTGACTTTTCAAATCTGTGATGTCTAAAATTGTGCTTAGTTTTCCATGTATCATCCTAAAATGCTGAATTGCAACCTCTGTGATTCATAAACTATTATTAATTTTCAAGGCTTGATAAGTACTATAATTAATAGCCAGCAGCTTTGCTATCACAGGAAAAATATTCTATAGACATGTAAGTTATGATTTAATAAAGATCCAAGGACAGAGTCCATTTTTTTCATAAATTATGCAACATTTAAGTGGGTAGTGAATAAAACTGGTCATTGAAAACACAAGTATTGGTGTTTACAGTCATATTCATTTTGCATTAGACAACTTGTAGTCTTAAAAATATGTAGGATATGGATTTTAGGTATCTGACCTTATTTTATACTTCTTTTCCTTGGAACTCATTTAATATATATAACATGAAGGGAAACAAAGTTAAGTAAAATTATTGGCACTTTTGAGTGTAGTGTGTGCAGTCAAGCTCTTATGTCAGTTGTTATTACTTTTATTGTTTGTTGAACTTATCATGTGACAGGCTCTGGTCATTACATTCTATTTCATTTAATCTTCACAATGCAATTATTGCCATTTTACCAGAGAAAGTTGATGGAAGAGAGGATAAGTAACTTACTCAGAGTCACACTGAAAGTAATCCATGGAGCAAAAATTTAATCCAAGTTTGTGAACCACCAATGCCCATGCTCCTTCAGGCAAATTTTACTCCATTGCAAATGCATATTTTTGTGTTGTGTTAGTTTCCTAGAGATGCCATAACAAATACCATGGCAGGATGGCTTAAAACAGAAATGTATTCTCTCACAGTCTGGAGGAAAGATTTCCAAAAACAGGTTGTTGGCAGAGTTGATCCCTACTGGAGGCCCTGAGAGAGAATCTGTCCCATGCCTCTCTCCTACCTTCTGGTGGTTCTGACGATCCTTGGCATAGGTCCTGGCTTGTAGATGCATCACTGTAAACTCTGTCTCTGTCTGCACATGGCATTCTCTCTGTGTCTAAATTTCTTTCTTCTATAAGGTCAACAGTCATTGGATTTAGGGTCCACCCTTATCCAGTATGACTTCGATTTTTCTTTATTACATCTATAAAGACCCTGTTTCCCAATAAGGTCATGTTCACAGGTATTGCGGGTAAGGACTTCAACATATCTTTTGGGTGGAAACAATTCAATCTACAACATGTCTAGATAGAGGAAAATGTATAATGCTCATATACTCATTTGTATTTAGATACAGATAACCTGGAACAGCAAGACAGCTTATAGGTACCAGATGTTTTTATTAAGTCAAAAATAATTAACATTCTAATTAACCTGTGTCTATGAAGTCATCATAAATATACTGCAGTTGCCAATGATAAGAGCATGGACCCAAATTGTTTCTCAGTTATTTGCAAGCACCAAAAGTTAATCCTAAATATTAAGTACTTACAATTATTGAATTATTATCTCGGAAGCAACTACAATGTGTTCCCTAATTTAAACATAACTATATTTTAACATGAAATTCGTTATCATTTTTAAGAAAGTCCATTTCTTTATAGATAATTGCCCTTGAAGAGTGGCTTAAAATTCATGGCTTCCAATTGTCGTTAAATTGATTTTATTTGGGTGTTATATCTGCTTTCTTTAAATAAACCAGCATGAAAAAAGCCTTCAAAAACACAAATATGCAATGTGGATAAAAATTTGATTCATCAGCCACTGCAGATCTATAGCCATTCATTTCTCTTTTTTCTTAAAAAATGTTTTAATTGTGATCAAAAACACATAACATAGAACTGACCATCTTAGCGATTTTTAAATGTACAGTTCAATAGTGTTAAATATGTTCACACTGTTGTTCAACAGATCTCTCGATTTTTTTCATCTTGCAAAACTGAAACTCTATATCCATTGAAAAACTCCCCATTTCTCCCTCTTGGCAACCACCATTCTACTTTATGTTTCTGAGTTTTGTTACTCGAGATACTTCATGTAAGTGGCACTATATGGTATTTGTCATTTTGTGACTGACCTATATCACTTATCATAAAGTCCTCAAGGTGCTTTCATGCTGCAGCATGTGACAGGACTTCCTTCTTTTTTAAAGGCTTAATAATATTCCATTGTGTGTACATATTACATTTTCTTATCCATTCTGATGGGCATTTGGATTGCTTCTATCTCTTGACTATTGTGAATAGTGCTGCTCTGAACATGGATGTGCAAATATGTCTGTGAATTATCTGATATGTGCATATACATTACCTAAATTTTAATCTAAGGATGTTCTAAACTTTCTTATTGATTAAAATAAGCCAAGACACAACTGTGATTAGGATGTTCTCTGTCCTTGTGGGACTCTGCTGCCTCAACACAATGCATTTCAATGTATGCTTCTACTCTCTCCCACATTGAAGGATAGCTAAACTTTGCTTTGTTAACTTAAAACCTTGGAATATAGCAATTTCCATAAAAAGTTCAAAAGTGTAATGGGGCTGCAAATGCAAAAACAAAAATCTGTGTATCACCCAGGCACTTACCTTGTCAAAAGATGTGTAGAAACCTTTACTGATCCAATCAACATTAAGTACATGTTTATTGAAGGCCTACTATGGGTTAGACTCTATTCTTTGGGAATAGAACAATGAGTAAATCAGGAAATAAAAAATCTGCCCGTCTGGAGCTTATGTTTCAGTAAGATAAGTAAGTATATGTCATGGTGATGATGATGATGATGATGATATGCCTGTTTGTGTATTACATGACACTGCAAAATACTTACTAATAAGAAAAATAAAGTAAGGAGAGAGAATAAGAAGTATCAGGGGCATAATTTTATGTAAGATAGCTTAGAAATGTTTAACTTGGGTAAAAATCTAAAGGAGACCAAGGAGTGAACCTTGCGGTGATCTAAGAGAAGAGCATTCCAGCAAGTGAAAGCAGCAAGTGCAAGGGCCCTGTGGTAAGAAAAGCCTAGTGAGGAGGTCACTGTGATTCAAAAGGAGGGTGGGAAGAGAGTGGAAAAGGATGAGAGTGGGAACAAATCAAGTCGGGGAGGTCATGGAACTTGTATATCATTTTTAATGCTCTAACTTGTACTCAGAGAAATGGGAAACCACTGTGGGCTTGTGAGCAGAGTAGTGACACTCTCTGCCGTATGCTTTTGCAAAATCCCTCTGGCTGCTGTATTGATCAGAGCCACCTTAAAAGATGGTCAGTCTAAATTATTGATGTGTGGATTATTATTGCTTTAATGAAGGAAAAGGAAACATTTTGACACATGAGAATTAGTCCAATAAAATACTTTCCGCTGGAGGAATTTCAACATAGATCACCAAATATGTTTTACATGCCCACTTTATGTAAGGAATTGATCAAGGTGTTGGGACTACTAGGTAAATGACATCATCTTCCTTCAAGAAACTCATAATTTAACTGTAATACAAATTCACTTTGATAATAGAAGGAAAAATAAGTATTATGGGAATTTGGAAGAAGAAACATTTAATTTAGATTGTGGCGATCTGGGTTAGCTTCATAGATGGGAATATGTTTGACTTGGTTCTTGAAGGAATGATAGAAAATTGGCAAGTTAAAAAGGTAGAGCAATAGCATTCCAAACCAAGGCCCCAAAATGCCTTGCACTGTAGGTACTAAAAATGTACAAATACTGTAATCATGAATGTCTTTGTTTCAAGGGAAAATGTCTCACCTTACCCAACCACCCTTCCTCCCTCCCCAATATATTTATGTGGTCTTTGTACTTTTAAAGGATTTCCAACATACTACTGAGAATATGTGTTGAATATTTGCTTTTTGTGGAAAAACTCAAAGACTTTCCTTTAAGTAACCTCTTTGCCTTTCTGGGACCTAGTAGGTATAGGAAGAGGCAAATGTTTGGGTTGATGAAGAACAAGGATTCGTTTTTCACACTTCATCTTTCTCTGTCTTTTTACTTCCTCTCTCATTTCACTCACTTTCTTTGTCTATGCTATTTTGTCTGACTTTCTCCTCTCACCCCAGAATTCATTCCATGACCCCAATGTAACACATAAATGTATGTTATTATTTATGTTTATAATGACTTAATTCCTTTTTAACAAAGTAAACATTTTATAAATTCTCAAATTAAAAAAAATTTGTGAGTATTCTCATTAATTTTGTTTCCTGTGATTTAGTAGTCCTGGGCAGGAAAAAATTTCTCAACTTAGTTATTTTACAGGTTATATGTGTTATTGATACTTGGCTGAATGAAGTTCATTTTCAAGATGATTTAAGTTTTGGTCTACTCCTTTCTTGTTTTAATGATTTTTGCTAGGAATTCATAAAAGTGCTGTGAATTTGCTTTACCTTTATTACACAGCAGCTCTTAAGTATATAATGTGAACTTCAAGAGCTGTTTGTTCATTTAGTGACTTTTGGAAATAAGTGTTCTGTTTTTAAATTTACTGTTTAGAGGAAAAATACCTAAGGAAGCTTTGAGATTATTTCTAGTTATGAAGAGAGACTGTTAAGGGATGACATTTGCCCTTGAGAGCTGCTACAGAAATGGGTTCATCTAGTTAACCTTCATCCGAATTGCCATCCTCTATCCTATGAAACAACTGGTGAAGGAGAAAATGTTAATTAGGAAGCTTTTCAAGATTACTTTTTTCATTTTCAGAAAGTGAAGTGTTCGCCACTTTCCATGTTAAATAAGGTTCCTCGCTTGGCAACATAGGCTTTGCTGCAGTAATTGTGTGCTCACAGCGAATGCTTGATGGTGGAAAAGACAAGTGCAAAAAGCAATTTTTGCAACAGCCAACCAGAACAGCCTGTTCTGTTCCCAATAAATTAATGGATTTAACCTTGCCAGCTGTAGCGGTGTTATTATGCAAATATTCTCTGAGTATTATGAAAGCCAACTGATTCTCTATAGAGAAAGTTGTTTCTTTCTTCCTGAAAATTCTAAGTGACTAGATAATTGACACATTGTATAACCATGTTAAGTGAAGGAAAAAAAAATATTTTCAGTAAATATACTGAGTTTCATTTTACGTTCCAATGTTTTCAGCAATTTACTGAGGCTTTTACTTAGAACAGTATTATTTAGCACAGTGAATTCAAGTGCCCAAAGACAACCTCCTAGAAAAAGAAGGAATGAAAAATATTGTATGCTTCTTTACTTTGTAGTTTGCTGATTTTATTTCAGGGAGAAATTAAAATTTCCTTTAATGTAATTCAAGTGCAGTGGTCTGGTCATGCTGAATGTCTTCAAAGCAATGTATTTGCATTCTGATTCATGATGGACTAGAGAATTGTGCACTAATTATTTGATGGAGTTGAGAGCCACTTTGGTTTTTAAAGCTGATCTTAGATTTATGCCACATATAAAACACTTACAGTTGAAAGTTCACTCTCAGTAATTGACTAATTGTGATGATCACTCAAAGTGCTCTTCACTGGATTGAAGTTCCATGGCTAATGAAATCTTTGATGATTTAAAAATATTTAAAAAGAGAAAGTATAAGAGTGGGAACAGTGGTGGCTTCATTGTGATAAGGCTCTAGTTATTTGATGGGGAAAAGGGTGATCTTGGGAATTAGTTCAACCATTTTATATGAACAATTTGCATATATTATTTTTGGTTTTGTCATAGCCAGTATTCACCTTATGTGAGCTTTATATTATTAGGTCATATAAAATCAGTTTTTAAAAAGTAAACCCAAAAGTGTTTTGTAAGCCATTACAGACACATATGCAGATACTAAAGATTATAATAACTGCAGTTATATAATTGAAAGACTGCTAGATTTTAAATCTGAAGTCCTAGATTTTTGTACTTTGGTTTTTTTAACCTCTTAAAGATCTTATCTTTGTCTGTAAGTAACAATGTCTGAAAGTAGATTAAATGAGACAATATATGTAGAAGAGCCTTATAAACTTTAAATCACAAGATAAATATATTATTATTCTTTAATGATGTTAATCTATATTTATGTTATTATCTTTCAGTAAAGTATTTACAAGTCAGCATTTCACCTCAAGTTAATAATTCTTGTATTTGTATTCTAAACAAAATGTTTTGAAATTTTTATATTTCAGTTTTAAATTTGTTATCAAGTATTAAGTCATTATAGAAAAATATTTGTAAAAACTAACAATCATATTTAATAAGTATAACACTGCCATTATTTTTTAAAAACTCTGGTGTATATAATTATATTCATCAAAATTCTTGATTTGTGATGTAGTCATTACTTGTCATGTATGCCTTTTATGCTAGCTATCTATCCATCCATTCTTTTTTCCTATGTTTTAATAATACCTTTGTACCCACTATTCAACTTTTTTCTATGTAAATGCTTCTCCTCTATCATATCTCTCTGTCTTCCCCTAGTTCTGCAGTGACCCTATCCTGAAATGGGCATTTGTCATTTCTTCTCTTTCAACCCTCATGATTTGACACATATGTTTGTGTCCTTAAACAATATATTGTTTAGTTTTGCAGGCTTTTGAGCTTTATGATCCAATGTTGAATTTTCTCTCTTGAAACTTTTAAAATTCAACATTATATTACTTTGTCATTCATATCATAGTCATGATTAATGTAATTATACATAACATACATTACATTATACATACTGTTATTAATTAATTTTCACAGCTGAATTATTTTTCATCATGTGAATGTATCCTTATTAATTTAGCTTTTCTCCTGTTGATGACATTTGGTTTCTTATCTTTTATATATATATATATATTTTGGTTTCTTTTCTTTTGTATTTCTAATATAGATAGTACTTATATACAGTCAGTTCTCATTATTCATGGTTGTTATGTTTTATAAAGTTGACTAGAACACTGAATTAGCCAATACTATATCATTGCCCCTAAAAGAAATACAGGGTTAGGTTCCTGGGAGCCTTTGGTCACATTTTCCTAATCAATCAGTATATAACCTCGTTTTATGTGTGTTTCTGTTTAAAGACACCTTATGTGATGTATATTGTTGATTCGTTAACATTGAACTCATGTCCAACAGCACTATAACTCATGACTTACTGAAGCTTATCTAACACGTGTATTTTCTCCGTAAGGCATATTACAGCTTCTTGCACTTAGAAACACCAGACAGCACTTCAGCACTACACTTGGGGGCCATTATAGAGAGCAAAATCACACACAAACAAGAAGCACAAAAATGCAAAGTGTGTGGCACTAAATAGACCACAGAAAGGATGCTTGTTTATAGTATGAGAGCTGAAACAAGATGCAGAGGGACTCTTTATTCAACCTCAGCTGGGAATGGGATAGGATGTGTGCATAGGATGGTGTAAATTTTTGCCACTCTGTGCATGCATTTATCTTTGAATGACAACAGAAGCACAGCAGGATACAAATGAATTTTAGAGAATAGAAAATTCTATTCTATTTAGAAAACACAAAATTCATGAATAATCATATGTCTTTTACTGAAGTGCTTCTCTCAAGCACTAGCTTGGTAAACGTCAGGTTCCTGAGCCCACCCCCTTAGATTTTGATTTAGTAGGTCTGGAGTGGGACCTGAGATTTTGGATTTCTAACTAGTTTGGGATGATGGTAATAATGCCAGTTCATGGAACACACTTTTCATAGCTATTTCTTAGTAAACAGATATAACAATCTCTGAGGAATATGCCTTCCTGAAATTGCCAGTTCAAAAACTGTGCTAAATTGCTGAGCTAAATATTAAAGTATTTACCATTATAATGGGGAAGACCAAGACATGAAGTTAAACTATCAAAATTTTTATTCAAAAATTTTTTTAGGTTGTGGCTAATGCAATCACCACACGTACACACAAAATATGTCATATTCACAATGGAAAAGAAGAGAAAGAATTGTTATATGCAGATGATTCAATCACAGGCCTGGAAAACTAAAAATTGGTTAGAACAAATAAACAAGTAAAATAAATAGATTCCGGGAAAAGTGTCCAAATATCCATACCTATTTTTTTTTTTATATCATGAGCCTTTAAAAATTGAAATGGAAAAAAAATCTTATTCATAATAATGAAAAAATTTATAAAACAGTTAAAAGCATTTTACACAAATGGTCCAGAATCACAAAGTTTACTTTATGATATTGTTAAAGAATAGAAAATTATGTGAATAATTATAGATATTTAATTGTTATGAAGACATGCTGTATTTCTATATGGAGTGATTTAACACAAATTAAAATTGGTCCCAAATTATTAAGGTGACATATCATCCCCTTTTTAAGGCTTAAGAAAGGCTTGGGAGGAGGAGAGATCAAGATGGCAGAATAGGAGGACACTGGGCTCACTTCCCCTCATTAACACATCAAAACTACAGCTATGTATAAAGTGACTCTCAGTGAAATCAACCTGGGGACCGGCAGAAGAGATCTTCTACAACCAAGCCTATAAAGAAAGATCCACAGGGAGTCTGGTAGGAAGGGAGGGGAAGTGGTCTGGTTGGGACCCACACACCTAGTGGAGGACAAAGAAGAGGAGAGGGATATCACAGGCTTGGGGATCCTTCGTGAAGAGCGATGGATTTGAGCCAGATATTAGAACCCCATCTTTGGGGTCCAACATAGGGAAGATGAGCACCCCCTTAGCTGTTTTGAAAACCAGTAGGAATTATCACAGGACTGTAAGAAGCCCAGGCTTTACTTTTGAAGCGCATGTACGTGGTGCAGAGGAAGCAGATTGAAAACTTCCTGGGGCTCTGGTTGGCTTGCCAGGACCACCCTAGTGTGCCCCCAGCCTGCACCAGGTTACTGCTCCAGCATCTCTTGCTCCGGTGCTGCTCCCCATTAAGGTGAAGGCTGCCGTTGCCAATGACAGTTTGCACACTTGGAGGGAATGGACCTGGCTCTGCCTCTGACCAAGGCTGAGGCAGCCACTGCAAGCACTTGCTTTGGTGCACACACTCAGAATGGAGTGAGGCTAGCTCCAGGATGGAGACCACCATAATAGGAGCACCAGTCCCTACCCACACTCGGAAGGAAGTGCAGTTAGCTCCAGGGCAGAGACTACCATTAGCTGGAGTGCACGTACCAGTATAAAACTGGGAGGAGTGGGGCCAGCTCAGTGGTGTGGCACCAAACCCTCTGGCCCTGACCCAGCCTCTAAGCAAGACACACACACCAGGGAAAAAGTGAAATCAGCACAGACATGCAGCCTCAAGCCCCTCAGTCCCTGGGCACAACTCCAACCAAGGCAGAGACTACCATTACACCCAGGAGAAACCCAACCTGTTCAGTGCTCCTGGTCCAGCCTCTTGGGCCCTAACCTCCCCCCCCCCCCATTAAGGTGATAATGGTCATTGAGCATAGGAGAGGCCCCAGTTTACACCTGGTTTTGGTGCTAGCCCCTCTGACTCCAGCACTACCTCCCACCAAGGTGGTGGCTGTCAGCACCACCCAGGAAAGACACAGCTCATGCTAATTCAGATCCAGCTGTCCCACCAAAGCCACTGGGCATGAGCAGATTGCATAGGGAAGCTACCATACAAGGACATGTCTTCAAGACTGGGAAATTAGGTGTCTGTTTTACTTTATTTCCTACAGATAAAAAAAGTTAAACAAAATGAGAAGACAGAGGAATATGTTTGAAACAAAAGAACAAGAGAAAAAGCCCAATGAAACAGAGATAAATAATTCACCTGATAAAGAGTTGAAAGTGATAGTAATAAGAATGCTAACTGAACTGGGGAAAAGAATAAATGAATTCAGTGAGAATTTTAACAAACAACTAGAAAATATAAAAAAGAACCAGTGAGAGATGAAGAATTCAGTAACTGAAATGAAAACTACACTAGAGGGAATTAATAATAGTAGATTAAGAGATACAGAAGAATACGTAAACAATCTGGAAGATAGAATACTAGAAATCACCCAATGGGAACAGCAAAAGAAAAACAAATATTAAAAAAATGAGAATAGATTAAGGGATCTCAGTACAACATCAAACATACTAACATTTATATTTATAGGGTACCAGAACGAGAAGAAAGGAAAAAAAGGTGTAGAAAGAGAGGGGATGGAAAAGATATTCCATGCAAATGGAAATTACAAAAGCTGGAGTAGCAATACTCAAATCAGCAATACTCAATACTCAAAATGGACTTTGAAACAAAATCTATAATAAAAGACAAAGAAAAGGATTATATAATGATAAAGGGATCAATACAAGAAGAGGATATAACACTCATTAACATATATGCACCTAATACAGGAGCACCTTAGTATAGAAAGCAAATATTAACAGACATAAAGGGATAAATTGACAATAGTACAATAATAGTAAGAGACTTTAACACCCCACTTACATCAATGGACAGGTCATCCAGACAGAAAACCAATAAGAAACAGTGGCCTTAAGTCACACATTAGACAAGTTGGACTGACATATCTACAGGGCATACCATCCAAAAACAGAATATACATTCTTTTCAAGTATACGTGGAATGTTCTCTAGGATGGATCACATGCTGGGACACAAAATAGGTCTCAACGAATTCCAGAGGATAGAAATTATATCAAGCATCTTTTCTAACCACAACAGTATGAAACTAGAAATCAATTACAGGAAGAAAAATGGGAAAAACACAAAATGTGTAGACTATATAACATGCTACTAAAGAAACCAATGGGTCAATGAAGAAATTAAAGAGGAAATTAGAAAATACCTTGAGACAAATGAAAACCACAACTTTCCAAAATCTATGGGATGTAACAAGCAGATCTAAAAAGGAAAGTCATAGCGATCCTCAACAACCAAGAAAAACCTCAGATAAACAATCTAACCTAACATCTAAAGGAATTAGGAAAAGAATAAACAAAGCCCAGAGTCAGCAGAAGGAAGGAAATATGAAGATCAGAGATGAAATAAATAAAATAGAGACCAGAAAACAATAGAAAGGATCAGTGAAACCAAGAGCTGTTGTTTTTTTTTTAATGTTTGCTTTCACTGCTTTTTAAAAATTATTTTCAGTTGTCATATAGTGACTTTACAATGGTATGTTAGTTTCAAGTGTACAGAAAAGTAATTCAGTTATATATCTATATGTACATATATATATATTCTTTTTCAGATATTTTCCATTATAGGTTATTACAAGCTATTGAGTATAGTTCCCTGTGCTATAAAGTAAGTCCTTGTTGTTTACCTATTTTATATATAGTAGTGTGTATATGTTAATCCCAAACTCCTAATTTATCTCCCCTCCACAATCCCGCTATCTCCTTTGGTAACCATAAGTTTGTTTTCTGTGAGTGTGTTTCTGTTTTGTAAATAATTTTTTCTATCATTTTTTAAAATTCCACATATAAGTGATATCATGATATTTGTCTGTCTCTGTCTGACTTAATATGATAATCTCTAGGTCCATCCATGTTGCTGAAAAAACAAAAGAGCTGTTTTTTTGAAAAGATAAACAAAATTGATAAGCCTTTAGTAAAGCTCATTAAGAAAAAAGAGAGAGGACACAAATAAAATAAAAAAGGAAAGAGAATAAATTACAACTGATATCATAGACATACAAACAATCACAAGTGAATGCTATGAACAGGTATATGCCAATGAATTGGACAACCTAGAAGAAATGGATAAATTTCTAGAAACATATAATCTTTCAAGACTGAATCAGGAAGAAACAGATAATCTAAACAGACCAATTGCTAGTATTAAAGTTGAATTGATAATCAAAAACTCTCAACAAGAAAAGTCCAGGACTGAACACCTTCACAGGGCAATTCTGCCAAACATATAAAGAAGAGTTAATACCTATAAGGGTATTACAAAAAATCAAAGAGGAGGGAATACTCCCAAATTCATTCTACAAGTCCATCATTACCTTGCTACCAAACCAGAAAAAGATACTACCAAAAAAAAAAAAAAAAAAAAAACCCACAGGCCAGTATTCCTGAAGAATTTAGATGCAAAAATTCTCAACAAAACATTAGCAAATCAAATTCAACAAAACAGTGTATAAAAAGGGTCATATGCCATGATCAAGAGAGATTTATTCCAGGAGTGCAAAGATGGTTCAATATCTGCAAATTAATCAATATGATATGCCATATTGACAAAATGAAGGATAAAACTCACATGATCATTTAAATAGATGCAGAAAAGCATTTGATAAAGTTCAACACCCATTCATGATAAAAAACTCTCAACAAAGTTGGTACAGAGGGAATATATCTCATTATAACAAAGGCCATTTATGATGAACCCAATGTTAACATCATACTCAATGGTGAAAAACTTAAAGTTTTTCCTCTAAAATCTGGAACAAGACAAGAATGCATACTATTGCCATTTCTATTTAACATAGTGTTGGAAGTTCTAGCCATAGCAATCAGACAAGAAAAAGAAATAAAAAGCATCCAAATTGGATGGGAAGAATAAAACTGTCATTATGTGCAGATGAATGATACTATGTATTGAAAAAAACCTAAAGTCCCCAACAAAATACTATTAGAATTAATAAATGAATTCAGTAAAGTTTTAGGATACAAGACTAATATACAGAAATCTGTTGCTTTTCTGTACACTAATAATGAAATGTCAGGAAAAGGAAGCAAGAGACAATCCCATTTACAATCACATCAAAAAGAATAAAATACCTAGAAATAAACTTAACCAAGGAGGTGAAAGATCTTTGATCTGAAAATTTATAAGACATTGATGAAGGAAATTAAAGATGATACAAATAAATGAAAGATATTCCATGTTCATGGATTGGAAGAATTAATATTGTTAAGATGTCCATACTACCCAAAGCAATTAATACTCTCCCTATCAAAATACCACGAGTTTCTCCAAACTAGAACAAATAGTCCTAAAATTTGTATCAAATCACAGAAGACCCTGAATATCCAAAGCAATCTTGAGAAAAAAGAATAAAGCTAAGGGTATTACGCTCCTTGACTTAAGGCTATACTACAATATACTATACTTCAGGCTATACTACAAAGCTATAATAATCAAAACAGTAAGGATTCTGGAACAAAAATGATGCATAGATCAATGGAACAGTTTAGAGAGCCCAGAAATAAACCTATGCAAATATGGTCAATTAATGTACAACAAAGGAGGAAAAAATTAAAAATGAGGAAAAGACAGTCTCTTCAATAAGTAGTGTTGGGAAAACTGCACAGTAACATGTAAAAGAAAGAAATTAGAACATTTTTCTCACACCATATACAAAAGTAAACTCAAAATGGATTAAAGACCAAATGTGAAACTGGAAACCGTAAAATTTCTAGAAGAAAACATAAGCAATGCTCTCTTTTACATAAGTCTTAGCAATTCCTTTTTTGGATCTCTCACCTCAGGCAAGGGAAACAAAAGCAAAAATAAACAGATGGGACCTAATTAACCTTAAACGTTTTTGCATAGCAAAGGAAACCATCAACAAAATGAAAAGACAAGCTACTGAATGGGAGAATATGTTTGCAAATGATTTATCTGATAAAGGGTTAATATTTAAAATATATAAACAGCTCGTGCAATTCAATATAAGAAAAACAAACAACTTATTAAAAACTTGGCAGACCTAAGTAGACATTTTTTCAAAGAAGGCATACAGATGGCCAACAAGCACACTAAAAGATGCTTAACATCACTACACATCAATGAAATGCAAATCAAAACCACAGTGAGATATCACCTCACATCTCTTAGAATGGCTCTTGTTAAAAAGGCAATAAATAATAAATGTTGGCAAGATGTGGAGAAAAGGGGACCCTCATGCACTGTTGGTGGGAATGTAAATCAGTATAACAATTATGGAAAACACTATGGAGGTTCCTCAAAAAATTAAAAATAGAACTACTATATGATCTAGCAATTCTACTCTTGGGTATATATTTGAAGAAACTGAAAACACTAATTAGAAAAGATATATGCACCCCAATGTTCATAGCAGCATTATTTACACTAGCCAAGATATAGAAGCTGTCTAAGTGTTCATGAACAAATGAATGGATAAATAAGCTGTGGTTTTATATACATATATGTAAACCAAAATATTACTCAGCCATAAAAAAGAATGAAATTTTGCCATTTACAACAACATGGGTGTACCTGGAGAGTATTATGCTTAGTGAAGTTAAGTCAGACAGAGGAAGACAAATACTGTATGTTTTCACTTATATGTGGAATCTAAAAAGTAAAATGAATGAATATAACAAACTGGAAACAGATTCATTGATACAGGGAACAAACTGCTGGTAACCAGTTTGGAGAGGGGTGGAGGGAGGGAAAAGATAAGGGGAGTTAATTAAGAGATACAAACTACTAGGTATAAAATAAATAAGATACAAGGATGTAATGTACAGCACAGGGAAACTAACCAATATTTTATAATAACTTTAAATGGAATATAATTTATAAAAATATCAAATCAGGGCTTCCCTGGTGGCGCAGTGGTTGAGAATCTGCCTGCCAATGCAGGAGACACGGGTTCGAGCCCTGGTCTGGGAAGATCCCACATGCCGCGGAGCAACTAGGCCCGTGAGCCACGGTTACTGAGCCTGCGCGTCTGGAGCCTGTGCTCCACAACAAGAGAGGCCGCGATAGTGAGAGGCCTGCGCACTGCGATGAAGAGTGGCCCCCGCTTGCCACAACTAGAGAAAGCCCTCGCACAGAAACGAAGACCCAACACAGCCAAAAATAAATAAATAAATAAATAAAAATTAAAAAAAAAAAAAAAAATCAAATCACTATGTTGTACACCTAAATCTAATATTACATTGTAAATCAACTATACTTCAATAAAAATATGTTAATAAAAAAGGCATGGGAGTGTACAGTGGACTGTTTACATTGGTTACTTAAAGGTGGTGGGACAGGAAGTGGTACAGAATGCTAACTATGCTTCATACATCTCTGTATTGAGTTGTTTCAATAAGCTTTTTACTTTTGTCAAAATGTAGTAGGAAATTTTTGTAATTATGTGTGGACTTGGATGCAGATAGACTCTATACTTATCTGTGCTTATTCTTTATTTACTAGTTAGATTGAGAAAGTCACTTCACCTGTCTAATCCTCAATTTCTGTATCTTTAAAGTGGGGATGATAATGACTATTCCCTTCATGTGGTTGATGTGAGGATTAAATGAGCTGCATGAAAATTCAAGAACATAAATAATTTGACAGAGTGTACACTCTTAGTAAGTGGAAATCATTCTGTCTTGGATAAAAGGGACCTTATTCTAATAGTGCTCCTTGCCCAGTCTGCTTATGTCTATTTAAGTTTCCCCCAGGAAGCTACGGTGTAGGGGAAAGGACTGTTTCGGGTCTTAAAGGCATGGAGCACTGAATTTAGTAAGTTTGAATGTAGGATTGACACAATACTGCATAAATAATAATGTTTTAAAAAATAGGTGATAACCAAGCTGTAATTTAATCTTCATAAATTTTTATTATAGGCAGCCTGACATATTTACATCTGTGACCAATTATAAAATAATTGTTAAACCAGTCAAGCTGTCAGAGTTGAAATGTTGATATATCTTGAGTTACATAGGTACCTGTTTTTTGTTAATTTATCTAAAATGCATTATATTCCTGGCATATGACTAGAAATTTATTTTGGGAGAAGATGCAGTCTCTTAGTGCTTCCTGGTTTTCCAAAATGGCTTGATGAAATATGCACTTGGGATAGTGATTCTCATCTGTGAAATGCATGGAGATTGAAAGTACTTAATCTTCAGAGCATGACCACTGGCATATATATCATTTGACTTCATATTTTGATAGTGTGTTTTTGTTCATTTTCAAAATATCTCATTCTTAAAGCACACTAAAGAAGATAACCACATATTTCCTACTGAGGGATAATGTCACAATTTCAGTTCATAATTAAAAATTACTTCATAGCAATTCCTTTTACAATATTTCAAAGTGTTATTGAAACGTGTTTTGTTTCCTTTCAGTAGATTTAAATGCACTTTGATTTGCATCATCTGTGATAGATATTTAGCCTTACAGTTAATTTCCCATTTGAAAGCACCTCAACATTTGAAAGAGAATATGTTTCCTTTTTTAATTCAAGCTGCCAGATGTTAGGGAAACTCATGGATATGGAGTGTTCTGTGGTAGCTATCATTTGAGGATCTTTTGCCCTGTGTCTTCCCTTGTTTCATTTCCCAGGCATGTTCCAGTGTCTTTTTTCAAAATGGCACTCACTTCCATTCAGAAGGGCACTACTTTAAGTGTATTTGTTTTTCATTTTTATTGTTTTGTTTCTTTGTGTGTTTTGACAGTTGTCTGAAAACAGATATTCGAGAAAGGACTCCTGATTTCACCCAAATATTACAGTTTTACAATATACTTGACCACCATTTTATGAAGAAATGTATCATTATTATAGCTTATTTTATTTTACATTTGGAAGTCGAAGCTCAACTGGTAATGTCTGCTTTTGGATATTTTGTACCATGTTCAAAATTGCTACCCTAAAGACTTAAAATGCATACAATAACATGCTACTTAGAAAATAGTATGATGATATTACCTGAATTTTGGTCATGAGATTTTAAAAAAAGAATGTGACAAGCTGTGCAAATGAATTTTTCATTCACTGTTGAAATGTTTTTAAAATGACAAGACTAGGTGCTGTGTGTACTAGTGAGGAAAAACAGACATAGAACTCACATATTCAAGGGTGGCCTCGTATATCTTACATTCTAATGGGGATACTAATATTAATCAGATAAAATCACACCAAAAAATAGGGGGGAGGGACAGTTTCCTTAAAGGATGGGTTGGACTTAGTTAAGTGAGGGGAGGAGGAAAACGTATTTCAGGTAAAGGGTACAGAGTAAGTAGAAGGCACTGAGGGATTGAGGGCATGCTGAATGAATGGGCTCTGAGAGACAGAGGGGAAGCAAGGAGAGATGAGAGAGGTAAGCGGGGCCAGACAGTCTTACAGAAAATTAAAACTGTGACTCAAGGAGAACCAGTACTTGGGACATAGAACTCAATGACTGTTAGATTCCTTTTCAATGTCAGTAGCTACCCATAGTCAGTTAATCATTATCTGAGGTTTCCATGTGTAACACATACACACACACACCCTGCTACATATACAAATTTAAGACAAACTTTTACAATTATGTTGATGATTAAGAAGAGCATAATTATTTTATATGGTATAAATTTAGATGTCCTCTAATTCGTTCCTTTTTCTCCCTTAGAAACTTAACAAGAACTGTAGCTAGCCAGTCCAAGATGAACCTAAACATTACTTTTTATATTAAAATTTAACTATCTCTCCATGTTATTAACTATATGATTATAATTTGTATATCATAGTAGAATATTCATTTCCTTCATTTTAAACTAATGACTAATTTAAATTTTAAATATTGCCTGTGAGTAATTTTCATAGCTAATAAAGAAATACTGAACATCTTACCAAGTTGAAGTTGAATAAGCTCTCCTATTACTGAACACAGTAATACCACGCATATTAGCAGCAGGACTTATCAGGCATTGGGGCTTCAGAATGCTTTCCGTCTATCATGGAATAGTTCTTCAGTTCCTTCTGAAAATAGCTCCTCACTGCTGTTCTTCTCCTTATTATTAGATGTAGTCTATATGTAGGACGTTTCAGTTCTAAAATTGAAGACAATTATTATCTTGATAATTGGGTATACTCCTGTGTGAACGTGCGTACCATTTAAATCTCTCAGCATCAGCTTATTGATTTTTTTCAGGGTCATAATTAGAAGCACCATCAATAATCTCAGTACAACAAAATGCTGTGCATGGTGCAAAGGATTTATTCGCTGAGTTGAACCTTACAATAAGGGGAAAGCATAGTTAATAGGATGAGTACCTTTAGTGATATGAGAGCATATTTAACGAGTACGCTCATGATATTTACGTCTTAATCATGTTATTTTTTTCTTTTATAGTGTGCTGACATGAGAAATCATTTTCTATTTTTTTTTCTCAATAATGCCGTAATTTCTCCTCCCAGCTGGACACAGTGCTTAAAGTGGTCTCCGCTACTCAGAAACTACTTCCACGTTTATATTCTTCTTTTTGGTGGTATCACGGTCCCTATCTCCAGGCTCGCCCACATTCTCCAGGGGAGCTTTGGCCTTCTTGTCCTTTTTCTTTTCCTTCTTGACCAACTGTGGAGCCACTGGAGATGTTTCTGTCGCTTTCATTTTCTTGCTTCCGATTTGGGGTTTTTACTGCTTTAGCAGCTGCCTGTGGGGCTTTTACTGCTTTGGCCATGACCTCTCTCTGGCAAGTAATATCTGGCAAGTCCAAAGCCATCATCAAAATACTGATGCTAGACAGAAGAACTCATCACTTACTGTTGCAGATTGACTCCCTCTAGAGACCCATGAGCCAGACTAGAAAGGGATAACTGTCTACTGCTCGTTTTCTATTTTACATTCTGTATTTTATCATTGTGAAAATAAATATTTTAAAATATATTAAATTTCAATTATTTTATATATTCTACTTATTCTGGCATGCCTACTTGATGTTAGACTCAAAAAGAAGCCCAAAATATCCACTTAAATACAAAATTCAAGATAAATGACATTTAACCAGAGGTAAGAAATATAAAAATTGAACCTATTATAACCACATTATTTTCTCTAGTTTTCGTATACTTTATTTCAAAACTGTATATAATAAGGGTGTCAGGATAAGTTAAGAAGGAAAAAAAACTAATAAAAAATATAAAGAAGTACCAAATATTACATAAACCTTAGTTCCCTAATACAATTATAATTTATACATATTTATAGATTGGTATAGATAGATATAGATATGTGTGTGTGTGTGTGTGTGTTTGTGCATAATTAAATATATTTCTTTTTAACATTTTTCAGCCATTTACTATTTCCTGAACTTTGGCCTGGTAATAAAAAAAGAAAAGAATGAGAAGAATGTAAGAAACTTCTACAAAAGAAAATGTTAGTTCAACTTGACAATTTTTAACCTTCCTTTAACACTTCATCATACTGTGCATGCAATTTAAAGTGAAAATGAGAATTCGTTTTTTTCAGAGCTATAGAGTGTTCAAAGCTTGGGTTGTTTAAAGTAGCTTTGGTTTTTAAGATTGTATTAGGGAGAGTTTTTAAAGAAACATTTATATTCATTTCAATTTTTAATTTAATTTGTATTAGGTTTCAATGCATTACATTTAGGGAATATATAGGTTTCAATTTTTTTTCTTTTTCTCTCATATACAGGTACTTATTAAAAGAGGTTTCCCATTTCAGCCAATAATTTTACATGTTAAAATCACACACCCTCCTTACACACAAAATTCTTTGTATATATTAGATTCTCATGTTTCTCTCTAATAATAGGACCTTGAAATCAAAAATGGTATTACTTATAAAGTTATAGAACCCACATTCTCTATGCTTTTAGAATTTGTGGAGAGTCAAGTATGGTAACTAGTAAATATTACCTTTACCTGATCAACCAAAATTACAGATTATCTGTTTAAACACAACTAATGATTTTTCAAAATTCTCAAAATAATAAGTAGCCATAGGCCCTTGCAAAATAACAGTTTACAAACATATAACTGCCATTCATAAGTTAAGCTCATCTATTCATTGAAATTATTTCTTCAGGTGTCTGTTAACCTTATTATAAAATTGAATTTAAGTTTGTAAGCTTCTTTGAGTAACTGCATGCAGTCATAATGAACACAATTGAATTTCTTTAAAATATTCAGACTTTTCAGTTGTTTCTAAGATCCTCACCTAGATTACTGAGTTTTTTTCTGGATTATTTAAGTAAAATAATCAAATTAAGCAGTGTTTCTGTTTTTTATACTTTTCTAAGGCTAATGTGGCAGCTCATTGAAGAGAGGCTATCTCTCACAATTGTGTTCTATAATTTGTAGATGGTATCTGGGCAGTCATATGTTGATTAAATGTGTGGTTCTTTTAAAATTCACTACATACTCCTGATCAAAATTCTTTGAAAACTATGAATGGAACTTTATTTTCTTATCCTTGTAAGGAATCTGACTCAAACCAACAAGTATATCATGTTTAACAGTGAGAAATTAGGTAAATTCCTATTAAGCAGAAAAAAAGACAAGGGTTTTCCTGTCACATGGCCACTGTGATAAAGTAGATCTTAGAAAAAAAGAGTACTTTGCTTCCGGATTGTTATTCTTAGTTAAAGTATGTTGTTTTCTTCTCACTCTATAAATAATTCCTGGAGACAGTTCTTTGTGGGGAAAAAAATTAATTTTGGAGTTTGAATCCAGCACTAACTACTTAAACTTGTTTGAAGACAATTAACATGTTTTCAGAATTGTCATCTATAAATGGGTTACAGCATCAACAACAGAAATCTATGTCACAGAGTTGTTACAAGAACACACCGAGGATGACATATGAAAGCACTTTATAAGTGGCAGAGCAATAATAGACTTGGTATAATTATTAACAGAAATAATGAAAACACAAAGCATATTATTTATTTTTCGCTAATTATGCACTTGTTTTATTTCCCCTCATGCACTACACATTCTGCTTGCCCATATTATTTAGTATTCCTTCTAAACATGCTGCATTTTCTGCCCACTCTGCCTTGACATTTTTGTTAGTTTTTTCCCTATACCTGGATTGCCCTTTTTCTATTATCTCTGTTCATTAAAATAGTCCTCAGCCATCAAGATCCATATGAATACCAATTATCCCATGAACTAGTCTTTAAATTCCCCACTCCTGCTTTCTTTTCTAGTTGGAGCAATCTCTTCCTCTTCTGTCCATCATGGAGTTTCTTCCACTATTTTTTATTAATTACTATCTCATTCTGCCTCGAAATCCCTTGCTTCTCCAGTGTAGTCTGTTAATCAGCAGTATGGACATCACCAGGGAACTTGTTAGAAATGCAGAATTCCAGGGCTATGCCTTAGACCAAGATCCTGGGTGATTCCCATGCATATGACGATTTGAGAAGCACTGCCCTAATTCATTGTAAACCCCTTGGAGGCTGGGGGCATGGTGAATGGACAGCTTCGCTGTCTTGCCTCAGTTCCCTCCACGAGGCTCTGCATCATCCAGTGCTTTGCACATAATAGGTGTTCAGTAAATCGGTGTTGTGTTGAACTGAATTTTACTTTTATTATTTTGAAGTCAGAAAAATCCAGTTTAGGAAAACTCAAATGTTAGGAAAGGATGTTCTAAAGTCAGAGCAGGAAGAAAGATATTCATTATTGATGCCACTCATGTCAACTAATCAATATTTCTTGGTCATCAACTACTACTGTACTTTTTCATGCATAAAATATTAGTATGGATCCTTGATCTTATAAAAAAAGATCTTCAGTCTAACCTTCACCTTCAAAAAATTCATTTAGATAACTGAATCAAAACATGGTTGCTTTGTCATCCTTGTAAATATTTAATATATGCTATTAAAAGTCATGACAGTACTTTAAGGCACTGTACCTCCAAAAATGACTGGTAAATATCAAGATGTGATTTAATTAAATTATTTAAACAGATCAATTCATCATTTGTCTTGATTGTCTATAAAATACCATAAGCAACATTTTCTCATTTATAATTAAAGATGATTTTATACTGTAAGATATTTTCCAGTGTATGATTTTAAATCATTTGTGATATTTTCCTTTTACATACTTAATTTACAGTATTTTTCTGTGTAGAATTACATTAAAAATTTAAAAGGGTTTTGAGTACCATTAAGTCACATTTACCTGTCTGTATTCACTAATTGCTGTGGGTTAAATTAAGCACATTTTTAACTGTAAGTGGTTTCTTCCATTGCCTAGAAAGTTGCAAGTGTGCTTCTCTCACTATCAGCTGATATGTGCTTAGGGAACAGAAACTAATTTTAACATTAGCCCAAGCAAAATGTAATTAGGACGGCTAATCTGCTGAAAACTACCCCCAGCTAAAATCCCTTTTTTTATGTAATGCCATTTTAATGGAAATGACATTTTTATGAAACACAAGTGACAAAGACATGAATGATGCCTGTGAGCCTTTTATTTAATTTTGTGTGTTCCCTAATTTGTTACTAAAGGGAGAGTAGGAGCACTCCACTACTACCATTTTGGATATGAAATTGATTTTTAAAGTAGAATCTTTAATGTAAAGACTCAATTTTACTTAAAATAATTGTTTAAAATAACAAACCTAAGTCATAATTGATTCTCTAAAAGGGCAATGTATGTGTGTGTGTGTGTGTGTGTGTGTGTGTGTGTGTGTGTGTATGGCATGACAACCATAAATAGAAGGGCTTTGGGAATTATGTTTCCATCACTGCCCTTTTTCATTAATGTGGATGATTGAAACTGACGTTACTTGTGTGACTTTCCTTTCATTTTCTTTTAAGAATAGATACTCTGAATTTAGGGTTTGGATATTAAGGGCAATGTAAAGGGATTCATAATTCTCTTAGAAATAACAACTATTATTACTACCACCATTTATGAGTTCTTAGTTTATTCTAGGAACTATACTAAATATTTCAGCCTTTTCTTATTTGATGCTATAACAAATTTGTGAGAATATTCTCATTGCATAGATTATAAAGACTCAAGCTCAGGGACTTTAAGAGACAACTAGTAAATGAATGGACCATTTGGGATTTGATCCCCTTGTAGCCTAAAGCCAATTTAATATTCTTAACCAATAGGCTCTAGAGACTCAATAAAAATACTTGATTCTTAATGCCATGCTAGAAACCACAATGACAGAGTAACATGCACACCTGTCACCATTTTTCTCTTGCATTGTTTCTGAAATGAATTTGGGGCTTTAATTTTTGTGTTACTAGAGTGTGGTTTAAATTTGAGAGACTTGCTTTGAAATCCAAAATTATGTAAATGTTCAAAACCTTCTTTGAAATATAGGAAACACAACTGTGCTTTTTACCTATAGACCTGTGCTTAGGTGAGACCAAGTAATTGTCTAACTAAATGGTCCTCAGAAAGCAATGCTAATAACTTACTCAAGTCTTTGTCAAAACTCAAGTTCTTTCTGAAATGATTCTCCTTCTAAATTTAACAGTTTCTTTATTTTGCTAACCCAAGCTGATTTCACCTTTTGACTTTAATTTGAATATGATAAACGTTATAATAATCTGAATTTTGATATTACAACCCATTTCAGAGATTAAAGCATTTTGATTAAGACACTCAGCACTTTGGCTTCATGAAATAAGTGGAGAGTTAGTAATTACAAAATTAGTCATGTGGATCCATGTTCTTCCACTTACCAAGTGTATCTACTAGGGCTAGTGCTTGTAAGCAGTGAGGTGCCAAAGTAAAACTCATAGAAGGGTCACAGAGGAGCATCACTGGATATTTTAATTTTTCAAGGAAAGCACAAAGGTGCTTGACATCTGTCGGACATCTATTGAATATTATGCAAACTACTAGCTCAAAGAAGTTCATTGTTTTAGCATTAAATTGTACTTCATCGCTTTTGATGCTATCATATATTTACAAAGCTGTATTTTAAGTTTGCTTGTTAAAAGCAACTACCATATGAATAACAATGTACAATGGGAAATGAGAGTGGTGATGTCCAGTATGATTTCAATGTTTGAGAAGTGTGGCCCAAAAGGAACACAAATTCCATTAGTAGATAATTGTGCTTATTTAAGAATGAAATTTTAAAAAAATTACCTTCTTTAAATTGTGTGTATTTTTTTCCAATCAGCTACTAAGATTATTAGGATATAAATACTTATTAAGTAGTTTGGATCTAATTACTTAAAATATGGAGCTGTTAACATATTTCATTATATATAATGAAATATAATTCACATGCCATACAATTTTCTCATTTAAAGTCTACAATTATTAGTTTTTACTATATTCACAGATTTGTGCAATCATCACCAAAATCGATTTTAGATGATTCTTATCATCCCTTGAAGAAATGCCATACCCACTGTCAGTCATTCTTCATTTCTCCCCAGCTTCCAGCAATTACTAATCTACTTTATGTCTCTATAGATTTGCCTATTCTGGATTTTCCATCTAAATGGAATCATTTAATATGTTGTCTTTTGTGACTAGCTTCTTTCACTTAACATAATGTTTTCTAGGTCCATTCATGTTGTAGTGTGTATCACTATTTCATTATATTTTATTCCTGAATTATATTCTATTTTTAAGTACATTCAATTTCTCCATTCATCATTTGATGGGCATTTGGATTATTTCCATTTTATTCCACATGGAATAAAGCTGCTATGAACATTTGTGTACCAATTTTTGTGTGAACATATATTTTCATTTTTCTTGACTATATAGAGTGAAATTAAAGAGTCATGACCCTATATTTACTTATTTGAGAAACTGCCAGGTTGTTTTCCAAAATATTGCATCATTTTGTATTCTCACCAGCAGTGTATCAGTGTTCCAATTTCTCCACATCCTCACCAACACTCATTATTATATATTTCTTTGGTTAGAGCCACCCTAGTAGGTATAAAGTGGTATCTCATCTTGGCTTTAATTCGCATTTCTCTAATGGTTAATGATCTCTTAATATGCTTATTGGCAATTTGTATGTATTTAGAGAAATATATATTCAGATCCTTTACCCATTTCTTAATTGGATTGTCTTATTATTATTGAATTGTAAGGGTTTGGATACTTATGTATAATCTGAACACAAGTCCCTTATTAGACGTTTGATTTGCAAATATTTTCTCCTATGTTGTCTGGTCTATTTTCATTTTCTTGATGGTATCTATTGAAACACAATTTTTTTTAAATTTAATGAAGTCAAATTTATGTAGTTTGTGTTTTGGTATCATATTTAAGAATGCTTTCCCTAATCCTGAGGTCATGGAAAATTTCTCCTATATTTTCTAAGTGTTTTATTGTTTAAACTCTTACATTTAAGTCTATGATACAACTTTGAGTTGAGTATGGTATGAAGAAGGGATTCAGATTTATTTTTTGCATATGAATGTCCTGTTTCACCAACACCATTTGTTGAAATGAATTTTCTTTCCTTATTGAATTGTCTTGGCTCCCTTGTTAAAATCAATTGACTAAAACTGTGAGGGTTTATTTCTGTATTTCCAATTCTATTCCATTGACCTCTGTATTTATCCTTATGCCAGTACCATACAGGCTTGATTTATAGACAAAGTCTGTGACTTTGTAGTAAGTTCTGAACTCAGGAAGTGTGAATCCTCCATCTTTGTTCATCTTTTTCAAGATTGTTTTGTTTATTCTGGGTCCCTTAAATTTTCATATGAATTTAGGATCAGCTTGGCCATTTGAGCAAAGAAGTCAGCTGCAATTTTGATAGGAATTACATTGAATCTGTAAATCAATCTGAGGTATAATGGCTCAATAATATTAAGAGTTTCAACTCATGAATATGGGATGTCTTCCCATTTATTTCGATATTCTTTAATTTCTTTCAATAAATTTTTGTAGTTTTCACAGAAAAAGTTTGTACTATTTTTGTTAAATTTATTTCTAAGTATTTTATTAGTTATATTATGTTGTAAATGTAATTGTTTTCTTAATTCTGTTTTTGGACTGTTCACTGCTAATGTATAGAAATATTATTGATTTTTTTTTTTTTAAATTTATTTATTATTTATTTTTCGTTGTGTTGGGTCTTCATTTCTGTGCGAGGGCTTTCTCCAGTTGTGTCAAGCGGGGGCCACTCTTCATCGCGGTGCGCGGGCCTCTCACTATCGCGGCCTCTCTTGTTGCGGAGCACAGGCTCCAGACGCGCAGGCTCAGTAGTTGTGGCTCACGGGCCTAGTTGCTCTGCGGCATGTGGGATCTTCCCAGACCAGGGCTCGAACCCGTGTCCCCTGCATTGGCAGGCAGATTCTCAACCACTGCGCCACCAGGGAAGCCCTATTGATTTTTAATATTGATCTTATATGCTTCAGTTTTGAACTCATTTATTACTTCTTATATATATTTTTTATTGTGGTAAGGACACTTAACATGAGATCTACTCTCTTAAGATATTTTTGATGGTACAAGACAGTATTGTTAACTACAGGCCCAATGGTATGTTGTAGATCTCCAGAGCTTAATAATCTTGTATAACTGAAACTTTATACCTATTGAATAACAGCTCACCATTTCCTCCTTACCCCAGTCCCTGGAAACCACAATTCTACACTTTGCTTCTATGTGTTTGACTTTTTTATATACCTCATGTAAGTGGAATCATGCAATATGTTTCCTTCAGTGACTGGCTTATTTCACTTGGCATAATGTCTTCAAGGTTCATCTATATTGTTGCATGTGGCATGATTTCCAGCTTTTCTTAAGGCTGAATAATATTCCATTGTGTATATATATACCTTTTCTTTGTCCATTCCTCCACTGATGGACATTTAGTTGTTTTCCATTATCTTGGCTATTGTGGATAATGCTGCAATTCACATGGGAATGCAAATAGCTCTTTGAGATATTAATTTCAATTCTTTTGCATAAATATCCTAAAGTGGGATTGCTGAATCACATGGCATTTCTGTTTTTAATTTTTTGAGGAGACTCCATATTGTTTTCCATAATGGCTTCATCATTCTACATTCCCATCAAGAGTATACAAGGCTTTCGTTTTCTTCACATCTTCACCAACACTTGTTATTTATTATTGTTTTTTAATAATAGCTATCCTAAGGTATGAGATGATATCTCATTGTGGTTTTGATTTTCATTTCCCTGATGATTGGTGATATTGAGTAATCAATGCAATTCCTATCAAAATCCCAGTGGCATGTATTAAGACAGAAATAGAAAAGCAATCCTAAAATGTATATGAAACCACAAAGGACCTCAAATAGCCAGACCAATCTTGAGAAAGAACAAAGTGGAGGCATCACGCTTCCTGATTTCAAAATATATTACAAAGCTACAGTAACTGAAACAGCTAGGTACTGACATAAAGACAGACACATACAACAATGTGACAGAATAGAAAGCCTCTAAATAAACTCCTGAATTATATGGTCAACTGATCTTCAACAATGGTGCCAAGAATAAACAATGGGGAAAGGATAGTCTCTTCAGCAAATGGTGTTGGGGAAAACTGAATATACATATGCAAAAGGATGAATTCAGATCCTTACTTTACACCATACACAAAAATCAACCCCAAATGGATTAAATACTTAACTGTAAGACATGGACACATAAAACTCTTTGAGGAAAACATAGGGGAAATGCTTCATGAAAATGGTCTTGGTAATGATTTCTTGAATATGATGTCAAAAGCACAGACAAAGAAGGAAAAACAGAAAAGTGGGACTATGTCAAACTAAAAAACTTCTGCATAGCAAAGAATATAATTAACAGTGAAAAGGCAACCTCTAGAATGGGAGAAAAAATTTGCAAACTATATATCTAATTAGGGATTAATATCCAAAATATATAAGGAACTCCTTCAACTCAATAGCAACAACTCTAAAACCTGACTGAAAAGTGAGCAAAAAACTTGAATAGACATTTCTCCAAAGAAGACACACAAGTAGCAATCAGGTATATTTAGTTTGCGCTTCTTTTTCTAAGTTCTTGAAGTGGAAGTTTAGGTTATTTATTTGTAATCTTTCTTCTTTGATAATATAGGTGTTTAAGGTTATAAATTTCCACTTAAGCACTGCATTAGCAGCATCTCATAAGTTTTGGTATATTACATCTTCATTTTCATTTTCATTTATCTCAAGCTATTTTCTATTTTTCTTGTGATTTCATCTTTAAACCATTGTTTATTTAGGAGGGTATTGTTCAATTTCCACACATTTGTGAATTTTCCGAATATTTTTCTGTTACTGATTTCTAGTTTCATTCCATTGTAGTTGGAGAACGTACTTTGTTTGGTTTTAATCATTTAAATTTATTGAGGCTTGTTTAATGCTCTAGTATATGGTCAATTCTAGAAAATATTCTTAAGAAGAATGTGTGTTCTGTTGTTGTTTGGTGAATTATCCTATACATGTATTAGGTCTAGTTTGTCATTCAGTCTTCTATTTCCTTATTGAACTCCTGCTGGTTGTTCTGTGCATTATAGAATGTGAAGTCTCCAAGTATTATTGTCTATTTCTTCCTTTATCCTGTCAGATTTTACTTTGTATTTTTGGGAACTCTATTTTAAGGCACATATATACTTTTTATATTGTATTTTCTTGATAGTTTCACCCTTTTATTAAAATAAAATATCCTTCTTTGTTTCTAGTAACATTTCTTTTTGTCTTAAAATCTATGCTGTCTAATATTACTATAGCCACTCCAGCTTTCTTATGGTTGTTGTTTGCATGATACATACATAATTTCCATCCTTTTATTCTCAAATAATTTGTATTTTTAAATATAAATGGCTTTTGTAGACAGCATATAGTTGGATCTTGTTTTATCCAGTCTGACAAACTCTGTCTTTTGATTTGAGTTTCAAATCCATTCACATTTAATGTTTTCTATATAGTTTTTTTTTTTTTTTTTTTTAATTGTATAGCTACTTTATTTATTTATTTATTTATTTTTGGCTGTGTTGGGTCTTCGGTTCGTGCGAGGGCTTTCTCTAGTTGCGGCAAGCGGGGGCCACTCTTCATCGCGGTGCGGGGACCGCTCTTCATCGCGGTGCGCGGGCCTTTCACTATCGCGGCCCCTCCCGTTGCGGGGCACAGGCTCCAGACGCGCAGGCTCAGCAGTTGTGGCTCACGGGCCCAGCTGCTCCGTGGCATGTGGGATCTTCCCAGACCAGGGCTCGAACCCGTGTCCCCTGCATTAGCAGGCAGACTCTCAACCACTGCGCCACCAGGGAAGCCCTCTATATAGTTTTTGATATAGTTGGATCTATATCTGCCCTTTACTTTTGGTTTTATGTAACTCTCACGGGTTTTTTATTCCTCTGTTCCTCCCTTACTTCATATTTTTGCATTAAGCAAATAATTTCTGATGTAACATTTTAATTCCTTGAATGAGTTTTTTATTATATTTTTTGAGTTATTTTCTTAGTGGTTTCTCTAGAATTTAACCATATTTATCTCAATTTATTATAATCTACTTCAGATTTATGCTTAATTCTATGAGATATAGAACACTTACTCCATTATAGCTGTATTTCCTCCCTTGCATTTTGTGCTATTATTATTTTATTTTATTTTTTAAACATCTTTATTGGAGTATAATTGCTTTACAATGGTGTGTTAGTTTCTGCTTTATAACACAGTGAATCAGTTATACATATACATATGTTCCCATATCTCTTCCCTCTTGCGCCTCCCTCCCTCCCACCCTCCCTATCCCACCCTTCTAGGTGGTCACAAAGCACTGAGCTGATCTCCCTGTGCTATGCGACTGCTTCCCACTAGCTATCTGTTTTACATTTGGTAGTGTATATATGTCCATGCCACTCTCTCACCCTGTCACATCTTACCCTTCCCCCTCCCCATATCCTCAAGTCCATTCTCTAGTAGGTCTGTGTCTTTATTCCCATCTTGCCACTAGGTTCTTCATGACCTTTTCTTTTTTTTCCTTAGATTCCATATATATGTGTTAGCATACTGTATTTGTTTTTCTCTTTCTGACTTACTTCACTCTGTATGACAGACTCTAACTCCATCCACCTCACTACAAATACATCCATTTCGTTTCTTTTTATGGCTGAGTAATATTCCATTGTATATATGTGCCACATCTTCTTTATCCATTCATCTGTCGATGGACACTTAGGTGGCTTCCATGTCCTGGCTATTGTAAATAGAGCTGCAGTGAACATTTTGGTACATGACTCTTTTTGACCTATGGTTTTCTCAGGGTATATGCCCAGTAGTGGGATTGCTGGGTCGTATGGTAGTTCTATTTGTGGTTTTTAAGGAACCTCCATACTGTTCTCCATAGTGGCTGTATCAATTTACATTCCCACCAACAGTGCAAGAGTGTTCCCTTTTCTCCACACCCTCTCCAGCATTTACTGTTTGTAGATTTTTTGATGATGGCCATTCTGACTGGTGTGAGATGATATCTCCTTGTAGTTTTGATTTGCATTTCTCTAATGATTAATGATGTTGAACATTCTTTCATGTGTTTGTTGGCAATCTGTATATCTTCTTTGGAGAAATGTCTATTAAGGTCTTCTGCCCATTTTTGGATTGGGTTGTTTGTTTTTTTGTTATTGAGCTTCATGAGCTGCTTGTAAATCTTGTAGATTAATCCTTTGTCAGTTGCTTCATTTGCAAATATTTTCTCCCATTCTGAGGGTTGCCTTTTGGTCTTGTTTATGGTTTCCTTTGCTGTGCAAAAGCTTTTAAGTTTCATTAGGTCCCATTTGTTTATTTTTGTTTTTATTTCCATTTCTCTAGGAGCTGGGTCAAAAAGAATCTTGCTGTGATTTATGTCATAGAGTGTTCTGCCTATGTTTTCCTCTAAGAGTTTGATAGTGTCTGGCCTTACATTTATGTCTTTAATCCATTTTGAGTTTATTTTTGTGTATGGTGTTAGGGAGTGTTCTAACTTCATACTTTTACATGTAGCTGTCCAGTTTTCCCAACACCACTTATTGAAGAGGCTGTTTTTTCTCCACTGTATATTCTTGCCTCCTTTATCAACGATAAGTTGACCATATGTGCGTGGGTTTATCTCTGGGCTTTCTACACTGTTCCATTGATCTATGTTTCTGTTTTTGTGCCAGCACCAAACTGTCTTGATTACTGTAGCTTTGTAATATAGTCTGAAGTCAGGGAGCCTGATTCCTCCAGCTCCATTTTTCTTCTCAAGATTGCTTTGGCTATTCGGGGTCTTTTGTGTTTCCATACAAATTGTGAAATTTTTTGTTCTAGTTCTGTGAAAAATGCCAGTGGTAGTTTGATAAGGATTGCATTGAATCTGTAGATTGCTTTGGGTAGTAGAGTCATTTTCACAATGTTGATTCTTCCAATCCAGGAACATGGTATATCTCTCCATCTATTTGTATCATCTTTAATTTCTTTCATCAGTGTCTTATAATTTTCTGCATACAGGTCTTTTTTCTCCTTAGGTAGGTTTATTCCTAGATATTTTATTCTTTTTGTTGCAATGGTAAACGGGAGTGTTTTCTTAATTTCACTTTCAGAATTTTCATCATTAGTGTATAGGAAGGCAAGAGATTTCTGTGCATTAATTTTGTATCCTGCTACTTTACCAAATTCATTGATTAGCTCTAGTAGTTTTCTGGTAGCATCTTTAGGATTCTCTATGTATAGTATCATGTCATCTGCAAACAGTGACAGCTTTACTTCTTCTTTTCCGATTTGGATTCCTTTTATTTCTTTTTCTTCTCTGATTGCTGTGGCTAACACTTCCAAAACTATGTTGAATAATAGTGGTGAGAGTGGGCAACCTTGTCTTGTTCCTGATCTTAATGGAAATGGTTTCAGTTTTTCACCATTGAGGACAATGTTGGCTGTGGGTTTGTCATATATGGCCTTTATTATGTTGAGGAAAGTTCCCTCTGTGCCTACTTTCTGCAGGGCTTTTATCATAAATGGGTGTTGAATTTTGTCAAAAGCTTTCTCTGCATCTATTGAGATGATCATATGGTTTTTCTCCTTCAGTTTGTTAATATGGTGTATCACGTTGATTGATTTGCATATACTGAAGAATACTTGCATTCCTGGAATAAACCCCACTTGATCATGGTGTATGATCCTTTTAATGTGTTGTTGGATTCTGTTTGCTAGTATTTTGTTGAGGGTTTTTGCATCCATGTTCATCAGTGATATTGGCCTGTAGTTTTCTTTCTTTGTGACATCTTTGTTTAGTTTTGGTATCAGGGTCATGTTGGCCTCGTAGAATGAGTTGGGGAGTGTTCCTCCCTTTGCAATATTTTGGAAGAGTTTGAGAAGGATAGGTGTTAGCTCTTCTCTAAATGTTTGATAGAATTCGCCTGTGAAGCCATCTGGTCCTGGGCTTTTGTTTCTTGGAAGATTTTTAATCACAGTTTCAATTTCAGTGCTTGTGATTGGTCTGTTCATATTTTCTATTTCTTCCTGGTTCAGTCTCGGCAGGTTGTGCATTTCTAAGAATCTGTCCATTTCTTCCAGGTTGTCCATTTTATTGGCATATAGTTGCTTGTAGTAATCTCTCATGATCCTTTGTATTTCTGCAGTGTCAGTGGTTACTTCTCCTTTTTCATTTCTAATTCTATTGATTTGAGTCTTCTCCCTTTTTCTCTTGATAAGTCTGGCTAATGGTTTATCAATTTTGTTTATGTTCTCAAAGAACCAGCTTTTAGTTTTATTGATCTTTGCTAACGTTTCCTTCATTTCTTTTTTATTTATTTCTGATCTGATCTTTATGATTTCTTTCCTTCTGCTAGCTGTGGTTTTTTTTTTGTTCTTCTTTTTCTAATTGCTTAAGGTGCAAGGTTAGGTTGTTTATTCGAGATGTTTCCTGTTTCTTGATGTAGGTTTGTATTGCTATAAACTTCCCTCTTAGAACTGCTTTTGCTGCATCCCATAGGTTTTGGGTCGTCGTGTGTCCATTGTCATTTGTTTCTAGGTATTTTTTGATTTCCCCTTTGATTTCTTCAGTGATCACTTCGTTATTAAGTAGTGTATTGTGTAGCCTCCATGTGTTTGTATTTTTTACAGATCTTTTCCTGTAATTGATATCTAGTCTCATAGCGTTGTGGTCAGAAAAGATGCTTGATATGATTTCAATTTTCTTAAATTTACTGAGGCTTGATTTGTGACCCAAGGTGTGATCTGTCCTGGAGAATGTTCCATGAGCACTTGAGAAGAAAGTGTATTCTGTTGTTTTTGGGTATCAATTAAGTCCATCTTGTTTAATGTATCATTGAAAGCTTGTGTTTCCTTATTTATTTTCATTTTGGATGATCTGTCCATTGGTGAAAGTGGGGTGTTAAAGTCCCCTACTATGATTGTGTTGCTGTCGATTTCCCCTTTTATGGCTGTTAGCATTTGCCTTATGTATTGAGGTGCTCCTATGTTGGGTGCATAAATATTTACAATTGTTATACCTTCTTCTTGGATCGATCCCTTGATCATTATATAGTGTCCTTCTTTGTCTGTTGTAATAGTCTTTATTTTAAAGTCTATTTTGTCTGATATGAGAATTGCTACTCCAGCTGTCTTTTGATTTCCATTTGCATGGAATATCTTTTTCCATCCCCTCACTTTCAGTCTGTATGTGTTCCTAGGTCTGAAGTGGGTCTCTTGTAGACAGCATATATATGTGTCTTGTTTTTGTATCCATTCAACCAGTCTCTGTCTTTTGGTGGGAGCATTTAATCCATTTACATTTAAGGTAATTATTGATATGTATATTCCTATTCCCATTTCCTTAAATGTTTTGGGTTTGTTATTGTAGGTGCTTTCCTTCTCTTGTGTTTCTTGCCTAGAGAAGTTCCTTTAGCATTTGTTGTAAAGCTGGTTTGGTGGTGCTGAAGTCTCTCAGCTTTTGCTTCTCTGTAAAGGTTTTAATTTCTCCATCAAATCTGAATGAGATCCTTGCTGAGTAGAGTAATCTTGGTTGTAGGTTTTTCTCCTTCATTACTTTAAGTATATTCTGCCACTCCCTTCTGGCTTGCAGAGTTTCTGCTGAAAGTTCAGCTGTTAACCTTATGGGGATTCCCTTGTGTGTTATTTGTTGTTTTTCCCTTGCTGCTCTTAATATGTTTTCTTCATATTTAATTTTTGATAGTTTGATTAATATGTGTCTTGGCATGTTTCTCCTTGGATTTATCCTGTATGGGACTCTCTGTGCTTCCAGGACTTGATTAACTATTTCCTTTCCCATATTAGGGAAGTTTTCAACTATAATCTCTTCAAATATTTTCTCAGTCCCTTTCTTTTTCTCTTCTTCTTCTGGGACCCCTATAATTCGAATCTTGGTGCATTTAATGTTGTCCCAGAGGTCTCTGAGACTGTCCTCAGTTCTTTTCATTCTTTTTTCTTTATTCTGCTCTGCAGTAGTTATTTCCACTCTTTTATCTTCCAGGTCACTTATCCGTTCTTCTGCCTCAGTTATTCTGCTATTGATCCCTTCTAGAATATTTTTAATTACATTTATTGTGTTTTTCATCATTGTTTGGTTCCTCTTTAGTTCTTCTACGTCCTTGTTAAATGTTTCTTGCATTTTGTCTATTCTATTTCCAAGATTTTGGATCATCCTTACTATCATTATTCTGAATTCTTTCTCAGGTAGACTGCCTATTTCCTCTTCATTTGTTAGGTCTGGTGTGTTTTGACCCTGCTCCTTCATCTGCTGTGTGTTTTTCTGTTTTCTCATTTTGCTTATCTTACTGTGTTTGGGGTCTCCTTTTCACAGGCTGCAGGTTCGTAGTTCCCGTTGTTTTTGCTATCTGTCCCCAGTGGCTAAGGTTGGTTCAGTGGGTTGTGTAGGCTTCCTGGTGGAGGGGACTAGTGCCTGTGTTCTGGTGGATGAGGCTGGATCTTGTCTTTCTGGTGGGCACGTCCACGTCTGGTGGTGTGTTTTGGGGGTGTCTGTGGCCTTATTATGATTTTAGGCAGCCTCTCTGCTAATGGATGGGGCTGTGTTCCTGTCTTGCTAGTTGTTTGGCATAGGGTGTCCAACACTGTAGCTTGCTGGTCATTGAGTGAAGCTGGGTCTTGATTTTGAGATGTAGATCTCTGAGAGATTTTTGCCGTTTGGTATCATGTGGAGCTGGGAGGTCTCTTGTGGACCAGTGTCCTGAAGTTGGCTCTCCCACCTCAGAGGCACAGCCCTGATGCCTGGTTGGAGCACCAAGAGCCTTTCATCCACATGGCTCAGAATAAAAGGGAGAAGAAATAGAAAGAAAGAAAGAAAAAGGATAAAATAAAATAAAGTAAGATAAAATAAAATAAAGCTATTATAATGAAAAATAAGAAAAAATTTATTAAGAAAAAAATTTTATTTTAATTTTTTAAAATAATTTTTTTAATTTTTTAAAATAAAAATAAGAAAACAATTATTAAGAAAAAATTTATTAAGAAAAAATTTTTTTAATTTTTTAAAATAAAAAATAAAAAATTATTAAGGAATTTTTTTTTTAAATTTTTTTAAAATAAAAGATAAAGAAAAAATTATTAAGAAAAAATTTATTAAGAAAAAAAATTTTTTTAAGTAAAAAAAAAAAAAAAAAAGGGCATACTGAACCCTAGGACAAATGGTGAAAGCAAAGCTATACAGACAAAATCTCACCCAGAAGCATACACATGTACACTCACAGAAAGAGGAAAAGGGCAAAAATTAATATCTCCTGCTCCCAGAGTCCCCCTCCTGAATTTGGGCTGATTCGTTGTCTATTCAGGCATTCAACAGATGCAGGCACATCAAGTTGTTTGTGGAGCTTTAATCCGCTGCTTCTGAGGCTGCTGGGAGAAATTTCCCTTTCTCTTCTTTGTTCGCACAGCTCCCAGGGTTCAGCTTTGGATTTGGACCCGCCTCTGCGTGTAGGTCGCCTGAGGGTGTCTGTTCCCCGCTTAGACAGGAGGGGGTTAAAGGTGCAGCTGTTTCAGGGGCTCTTGTTCACTCAGGCCACGGGGAGGGAGCGGTACGGAGGAGGCGGGGCGAGCCTGCGGTGGCAGAGGCCGGCGTGACGTTGCAGCAGCCTGAGGCGCACCGTGCGTTCTCCCGGGGAAGTTGTCCCTGGATCACGGGACCCTGGCAGTGGCGGGCTGCACAGGCTCCCTGGAGGGGAGGTGTGGAGAGTGACCTGTGCTTGAACACAGGCTTTTTGGTGGTGGCAGCAGCCTTAGTGTCTCATGCCCGTCTCTGGGGTCCGCGCTGATAGCCGCGGCTCGTGCCCATCTCTGGAGCTCGTTTAGGCGGCGCTCTGAATCCCCTCTCCTCACGCACCAGGAAAGAAAGAGGCAAGAAAAAGTCTCTTGCCTCTTCGGCAGCTCCAGACCTTTTCCCGGACTCCCTCCCGGCTAGCTGTGGTGCACTAACCCCTTCAGGCTGTGTTCACGCTGCCAACCCCAGTCCTCTCCCTGCGATTCGACCGAAGCCCGAGCCTCAGCTCCCAGCCCCGCCCGCCCCGGCGGGTGAGCAGACAAGCCTCTCGGGCTGGTGAGTGCTGCTCAGCTCCGAGCCTCTGTGCGGGAATCTCTCCGTTTTGCCCTCCGCACCCCTGTGGCTGCGCTCTCCTCCGTGGCTCTGAAGCTTCCCCCCTCTGCCACCCGCAGTCTCTGCCCGCAAAGGGGCTTCCTAGTGCGTGGAAACCGTTCCTGCTTCACAGCTCCCTCCCACTGGCACAGGTCCCGTCCCTATTCTTTTGTCTCTGTTTTTTCTTTTTTCTTTTGCCCTACTCAGGTATGTGGGGAGTTTCTTGCCTTTTGGGAGGTCTGACGTCTTCTGCTGGTGTTCAGTGGGTGATCTATAGGAGCAGCTCCACGTGTAGATGTATTTTTGATGTATCTGTGGGGAGGAAGGTGATCTCCGCAACTTACTCTTCCGCCATCTTGCCCAGACCCCCGTGCTATTATTTTTATGTATGCATATTACATCTATGTATTTTACGAATCCAACAATGTATTGTTATAATTATTACTTTATATAATTTGGTAGCTTTTACAAAAGCAGGAAGAAGAAAGGAGAGCAATATTTATTTATGATGTTTTTATATTAACCTTCTTATTTAACATATCTTGTTCTTATTATTTGTTCCTGTGGATTCAAGTTGCCATCTGGTGTGATTTCCCTAGGATGACTGTGGTTTTAGCAGGGCTATCTTTGACTTTCTTTTTCACCAATCTCTCTGTTAATCTGTGTGCCTCTGTTCATACCACACCCAGCTGTTAGGCTCCAGTAATTGCAAGCACAGTTTTTGAGGCCAGTCTCTGTGGTTGTTCTAATATTGATAAGCCTCTTATTAACTGTCATTTTCCCTGGTTCTCTCTAATAAACTAGTTGGCTTATGGTTTAGTTTATTGCTCTCTTGAAGCTCCCAGACTTTTCTTACTTGCTTGCCACTAAATATCCATTGCTTTTTAGAGTAACCTTAGGCTTGAACTTCCCCACACTATGTTCAAAATAAAGTCAGTTCCCTTGGGAGAGCTTCAGATATCTCTCATCTTATAATTTGCTCTTCCCTAGGCACAATCTCTGAATAATGACTCAAGTACTGGGAACAGGTAATATGGCCTGCGCCTCTTGGAGTATCATCCCTTATGTAAGAGCAGAATGCTGTGTAGGACAGTAGCTTTTGATCTTCTCGCCTTGTCTTTGCTAGCATGGCATTTTACCCTACAAAAAAGCTGGATCAATGGATGTTGAGTTCCAATATTCTTAACCTGTCATGCTTGTCATAAAAGCTCTGTGTTATGAGTGGGACTAGTTGGAGAAAGTGAATCCCTGCCTCGTTGGTCACACTTGCCTGGAATTTAGTCTCTGCAACACAGAGCAGGAAGATGATGAGAAATGCTCGTGGCCGGGCTCTCCTGTAGAGATATCACAGTCTGTGTCTGAGAGTTGGAGAGAGAGGGAGCCTTGCATTTTTGACCCCATCCACTTGGAGTGTAGTTTGAATCACACTAAGCTGGAGAGCAAAGGGAGGAAGCAGGTTGTGGCTCAAGCGACAGACTCTTGCTGTTTGTACTGAGATTTAGTAGATTTTCTTGAACAAATGTTTCCTTTTTTTCCTGTACACCCTTAGGACAATTTTCATAAACTTCAAGTGGTCATTTTTTCTGTAACTTTTACCTGTTATGATTGTCTCATTGGAGAGGGGGTCTGAGAGCTCCTAATGTTGCCATCCTGGATGTTGTCTGTTACCTTTGTCTTTTAGCCTCTGGCACATGGAATAATTACTGAGATAATAAGCATACCATGAACAGAGAAAGTTTGGGAATCTTTAAAGACATGTTACTAAACCTATCCCCATCTCAAACTTTACATCATTAAATTAGAGATAATGATATACACCTCAATAATGTTTTTAGGATTAAATGAAACACAACTATGAGTGCTCCTGACACATAAAACACCAATATAAATTTGACTATTTTTATCTCATATGTTTTTATGAAGATAATGTATATACTATATGTAAAATGCTGTAAATATTATTATAGCTTTTAAATATTTTTCATACCCTGCTCCATTTTGTTTCTTAATTCAGTCTGATAATAGAGTAACTGATATTGAGTGTCCTGTTTGCAGAGACATAGGTGAATTCCTGCATTTTGTGAAATTCAACATGTAGATATAAGTAGAAACCAGTAAAAGAATAAATGAAAATCAATGTGTCTGCATCCCTTTAAATCTGTGATCAAAGTAGAAGCCTCAGTAAATGATATTTCTTGGGGATTAAAACCCAATAGACAATAATTGTCCAACATGCCCTTGACCATCAGGTCTTCACATCTGGTAATTACTCACCAGGATTTTCTTAGCCTTGATCATTATTGCCTAATTTGGGTCCATTTAGAATTCCAAAGCCCAAGCAGCTTGAATGTATGAAAACCTGCTGTTTTATGACATGGAGAGCTCATTGCATTTTGTTTTCTTAATTCATGTCAAACTTTCAAATGTTTTTACTTAGAAGAAGTAAACTACAGAGCCCTGAGTCTTTCTTAAAACATATTTTATCTATAAGCTCCAAAAATATTTTCTTAAATATTGTTTAGAATATGAATTGTTCGTGTTTTAGTTCTTATTTCACTAGCAAGAAATTTTCTAAGTCTAATATTCAGAATCCATGACCCAAAAGCTAATACAACTTTTATTTTGTTTCTTTCTGGCAATACAATTGGGATTATGTTGGAAAGGTTGACGTGACATGATGTCTTTGAATTGCCTGTAAGCACTGTAATAATACTTAGGCACTATTCAGAATTGGGGAGTAAAATTGAAAAACTAAGAAAGGAAATAAAGCCGAATATTAGTAAAACGAGGGAGAGAGGTATAGGAAGCAAAGGATACAAAGAATAAGATAAAGAATGAAAGATAAAGAGGAAATTCAAAAGTTAGTATAGCATAGATAATGATAATAACATTTGTGGAGTTTACAGAGTGTTGTGTATATAGTTTGCCTGCCAGTCTTCTGCTTCTAGCAGGAAGCATTTAGCTGAAGAAAGAGGAAGCCACACCCACTCTAACTACATCGAAAGGGGGTGCATTATAAAGATCCTGGGAAATAGCATAGAATCCATTTGTCAGCAATGTCATTGGGCTTCATGCGGACTGGAAAGATATAGTTTCTTTTCTCTGTCTTTGGGGACATTTATTCTTTTCTCCTTGTTTCTTTCTTCGCACATTTCTTTCATTTAATTTTGCAAACTGGTTTTCTTTGTAAGCCCCTCAGTCTCTGCTCCTTCATAATTTCAGTCCATATGTGGCTTTATCTTACCTAAACGCCAGCATGGACCCTTTCTGCTGCATACTTCCCCACCTCTTCTTAGATTACTGACTCAGAATCACTGACCTAATTTCAAATTTCAGGTAGAGAGAATGTAATTGGCTGAATGTGTATAAGTTGTCTGCTTTTGGTCTAATTACTATGGGTGAAAGGATGAAGTCTGCGTTATGTTGGGCTGTTCTTATGAGGGTTGTAGGTTGAACTGGTTCTCTAAGAAAAGGAGAGACATGTTTACATATCTATTATGTGCTATCTAGTAAATTCCTTGAGGGAAAAGATCATGTCCTATTAATTCCTTTCCCCAGCACCTTGCACAGTTTTAATATGAACATTGAACAAAATAATCTTCACTTCAAGGGCAATTTGCATTTGTGTCTCCAGGGGGCAGTGCTATTGACACAAATGAAGAAAAATTCCAGTCCCTACTTTTTTGATGGGTATCACCAAGGTAACTTGCCTTGAACAATGATTAACGTTTTTTGGAAAGTGAACTTTGTTGAGCAGACTTTGAAAATATTTTCCATACCTGGGAATGAAGCAACAATGATGTAACACCTGTCCATTTTGTAGACCAGTGTTCCAAAACTATTTTTAGTAGTTGAATTTATCCTAAAATTTTACCCAGAATACAAATAAATAAAAGATATAAAAATAGACCGCATAGTTAAAGCAGGTGTAAAAGGTCAAGCTCTACCTATTAATCTTCTTTGTTCTGTTCATCCTCCAACAGGCCCACCCCTAAACTAGAGGAACCTCTACAGAATCCAAGGGCTCCAGAGACCATCGCTTTTAGGTGAGAAGCAAGGAAATTTTATTCTTATTTGCTCAGTGTTTGAGTACATTTATAATTTTAAGTACACAAAAATATGAAAGAAAAGATTTTGTGAAGGCATAGAAAAGGGTTTTATTGTATATTTTTTCCATTGCTGCAAGTTTCTTAGGTGTACAATTGAAAGAAACTCATTTGTTCAATAAACTTTTAATGAGCATTATTTGCTACATTCTATGCTTGGCAGTAAAATATGAACAAGACAGGACCTCTGTTATCATGTGTCCAGAGTCAACACTAAACTATGTGAAATAAGAACATTTAAATTTCATTACACTTAATGCAATATAGATACCTTACTTAGAACTATCAGTGGAAAGGAACTAGCAAACATTTCAGTACTCAGAATAAGTTCAGGAGTTCATATTCTTCCACTCTCACCTTTCTCCTGAAACATGGACTTAAGACCATTGTTGGTATAACCATTGGCTCTTGTTGTTTCTGCATGGAGTTTTTGATTTCTCTCCTTTTCTCCAATGTGAATTGAAACATTGATTTCTCCCCAAAAAAAGCAAAATATCTGAAAATGTTACAATTTATATCACTAGGTTAATGTAACAATGTTGTGCTGAAATGAAAAGGAATAAATATTTCTGCTCATATTGAAAAATGTTATAGAACTTTTTAGTTGTGAGAATGCACTGTTGGAATAGCAAAATATTTTTTTTTATACTCAAATATGTTGTCTAAGACTAATGTATCTTCATAGAACTGTAGACATTAGAACTAAAAGGGAACTTAGAATTCATTGTAGGCATTATGATTGCCTACCAAATATCCATTCATCATATCTGAATTTGCAACAGAATTCCAGTCTTGTTCAGGGTGGAAATGTGCCCAACTTCAGCTAATGGAAGTACCATACCTCTAAGGGGCATTTAGAAACATTTGAGCATGTTTTAGAGTGTCAAAAGGACTAAGAGATAGTATTGACATTCAGTCCCTTTGGGTTGTAGATGCTAAATGTCCTGGAATGTACAGAATTGTCCTGCATAACAAAGAATTTTCCAGCTTCAAGTACTACTAGTTCCCCCAGCAAGAAACGCTGGTTTAACCCAGTTCTGCTAATCATGTTACCCTCTTTGTCCAGCTTACTTTTTTTTTTTTTAAACATCTTTATTGGAGTATAATTGCTTTACAGTGGTGTGTTGTTTCTGCCGTATAACAAAGTGAATCAGCTATACATATACATATATCCCCATATGTCCTCCCTCTTGCGTCCCCCTCCCACCCTCCCTATCCCACCCCTCTAGGTGGACACAAAGCACAGAGCTGATCTCCCTCTGTTATGTGGCTATATCCCACTAGCTATCTATTTTACATTTGGCATTGTATATATGTCCATGCCACTCTCTCACTTCGTCCCAGCTTACACTTCTCCTTCCCTGTGTCCTCAAGTACATTCTCTATGTCTGTGTCTTTATTCCTGTCCTGCCGTGAGGTTCTTCAGAAACATTTTTTTTTTTCAGATCCCATATATATGTGTTAGTGTATGGTATTTGTTTTTCTCTTTCTGACTTACTTCACTCTGTATGACAGACTCTAGGTCCACCCACCTCACTACAAATAACTCAGTTTCGTTTCTTTTTCTGGCTGAGTAATATTCCATTGTATATATGTGCCACATCTTCTTTATCCATTCATCTGTTGATGGACACTTAGGTTGTTTCCATGTCCTGGCTATTGTAAATAGAGCTGAAGTGAACATTTTGGTACATGACTCTTTTTTTTTTTTTTTTACTTATTTTTATGGCTGTGTTGGGTCTTCGTTTCTGTGCGAGGGCTTTCTCCAGTTGCGGCAAGTGGGGGCCACTCTTCATCGCGGTGCGCGGGCCTCTCACCATCGTGGCCTCTCTTGTTGCAGAGCACAGGTTCCAGACGCGCAGGCTCAGCAATCGTGGCTCACGGGCCTAATTGCTCCGCGGCATGTGGGATCTTCCCAGACCAGGGCTCGAACCCGTGTCCCCTGCATTGGCAGGCAGACTCTCAACCACTGCGCCACCAGGGAAGCCCCATGACTCTTTTTGAATTATGGTTTTCTCAGGCTATATGCCCAGTAGTGGGATTGCTGGGTCGTATGGTAGTTCTATTTTTAGTTTTTTAAGGAACCTCCATACTGTTCTCCATAGTGGCTGTATCAATTTACATTCCCACCAGCAGTACAAGAGTGTTCCCTTATCTCCACACCCTCTCCAGCATTTATTGTTTGTAGATTTTTTGATGATGGCCATTCTGACCAGTGTGAAGTGATATCTCATTGTAGTTTTGATTTGCATTTCTCTAATGATTAGTGATGTTGAGCATCCTTTCATGTGTTTGTTGGCAATGTGTATATCTTCTTTGGAGAAATGTCTATTTAGGTCTTCTGCCCATTTTTGGATTGGGTTGTTTGTTTTTTGATACTGAGCTGCATAAGCTGCTTGTAAATTTTGGAGATTAATCCTTTGTCAGTTGCTTCATTTGCAAATCTTTTCTCGCATTCTGAGGGTTGTCTTTTGGTCTTCTTTATGGTTTCCTTTGCTGTGCAAAAGCTTTTAAGTTTCATTAGGTCCCATTTGTTTATTTTTGTTTTTATTTCCATTTCTCTAGGAGGTGGGTCAAAAAGAATCTTGCTGTGATTTATGTCATAGAGTGTTCTGCCTATGTTTTCCTCTAAGAGTTTGATAGTGTCTGGCCTTACATTTAGGTCTTTAATCCATTTTGAGTTTATTTTTGTGGATGGTGTTAGGGAGTGTTCTAATTTCATTCTTTTACATGTAGCTGTCCAGTTTTCCCAGTACCACTTATTGAAGAGGCTGTCTTTCCTGCATTGTATATTCTTGCCTTCTTTATCAAAGATAAGGTGACTATATGTGCGTGGGTTTATCTCTGGGCTTCCTATCCTGTTACATTGATCTATATTTGTGTTTTTGTGCCTTTACCATACTGTCTTCATTACTGTAGCTGTGTAGTATATTCTGAAGTCAGGTACCTGATTCCTCGAGCTCCGTTTTTCTTTCTCAAGATTGCTTTGGCTATTCGGGGTCTTTTCTGTTTCCATACAAATTGTGAATTTTTTTGTTCTGGCTGTGTGAAAAATGCCAGTGTAGTTTGATAGGGATTTCATTGAATCTCTAGATTGCTTTGGGTAGTAGAGTCATTTTCACAATGTTGATTCTTCCTTTCCAAGAACATGGTATATCTCTCCATCTGTTTGTATCAACTTTCATTTCTTTCATCAGTGTCTTATCATTTTCTGCATACAGGTCTTTTGTTTCCTTAGGTAGGTTTATTCCTAGGTATTTAATTCTTTTTGTTGCAGTGGTAAATGAGAGTGTTTCCTTAATTTCTCTTACAGATTTATCATCATTAGTGTATAGGAATGCAAGAGATTTCTGTGCATTAATTTTGTATCCTGCTACTTTACCAAATTCATTGATTAGCTCTAGTAGTTTTCTGGTAACATCTTTAGGAATCTCTATGTATAGTATCATGTCATCTGCAAACAGTGATAGGTTTACTTCTTCTTTTCCAATTTAGATTCCTTTTATTTCTTTTTCTTCTCTGATTTCTATGGCTAAAACTTCCAAAACTATGTTGAATAATAGTGGTGAGAGTGGGCAACCTTGTCTTGTTCCTGATCTTAGAGGAAATGATTTCAGTTTTTCACCATTGAGAACAATGTTGGCTCTGCGTTTGTCATATATGGCCTTTGTTATGTTGAGGTAAGTTCCCTCTATGCCTACTTTATGGAGAGTTTTTATCATAAATGGGTTTTGAATTTTGTCAAAAGCTTTTCCTGCATCTATTGAGATGATCATATGGTTTTTCTCCTTCAATTTCTAATATGTTTTATCACATTGATTGATTTGCGTATATTGAAGAATCCTCGCATTCCTGGGATAAACCCCACTTGATCATGGTGTATGATCCTTTTAATGTGCTATTGGTTTCTCTTTGCTAGTATTTTGTAGACGATTTTTTCATCTATGTTCATCAATGATATTGGCCTGTAGTTTTCTTTCTTTGTGACATCTTTGTCTGGTTTTGATATCAGGGTGATGGTGGCCTCATAGAATGAGTTTGGGAGTGTGCCTCCCTCCGCAATATTTTGGAAGAGTTTGAGAAGTATAGGTGTTAGCTCCTCTCTAAATGTTTGATAGAATTCACCTGTGAAGCCATCTGGTCCTGGGCTTTAGTTCGTTGGAAGATTTTTAATCACAGTCTCAATTTCAGTGCTTGTTATTGGCCTGTTTATAGTTTTTGTTTCTTCCTGGTTCAGTCACAGAACGTTGTGCTTTTCTAAGAATTTGTTTATTTCTTCCAGATTGTCCATTTTATTGGCATATAGTTGCTTGTAGTAATCTGTCATGTTCCTTTGTATTTCTGCAGTGTCAGTTGTTACTTCTCCTTTTTCATTTCTAATTCTATTGACTTGAGTCTTCTCCCTTTTTTCTTGATGAGCCTGGCTAATGGTTTATCAATTTTGTTATCTTCTCAAAGAACCAGCTTTTAGTCTTATTTATCTTTGCAATCGTTTCCTTCATTTCTTTTTCATTTATTTCTGATCTGGTCTTTATGATTTCTTTCCTTCTGTTAACTTTCAGGTTTTTTTGTTCTTCTTTCTCTAATTGCTTTAGGTGTAAGGTTAGGTTGTTTATTTGAGAGTTTTCTTGTTTCTTCAGGTAGGATTGTATTGCTGTAAACTTCCCTCTTAGAACTGCTTTTGCTGCATCCCATAGGTTTTGGGTCGTCATGTTTTCATTGTCATTTGTTTCTAAGTATTTTTTGCTTTCCTCTTTGATTTCTCCAGTGATCTCTTGGTTATGTAGTAGTGTATTGTTTAGCCTCCATGTGTTCGTATTTTTTTACAGATTTTTTTCCTGTAATTGATATCTAGTCTCATAGTGTTGTGGTTGGAAAAGATACTTGATACAATTTCAATTTTGTTAAATTTACCAAGGCTTTATTTGTGCCCCAAGATATGATCTATCCTGGAGAATGTTCCATGAGCGCTTGAGAAGAAAGTGTATTCTGTTGTTTTTGGATGGAATGTCCTATAAATATCAATTAAGTCCATCCTTTTTAATGTATCATTTAAAGCTTTTGTTTCCTTATTTAGTTTCATTTTGGATAATCTGTCCATTGGTGAAAGTGGGGTGTTAAAATCCCCTACTATGATTGTGTTACTGTCAGTTTCCCCTTTCATGGCTGTTAACATTTGCCTTATGTATTGAGGTGCTCCTATGTTTGGTGCATAAATATTTACAATTGTTATATCTTCTTCTTGGATTGATTCTTTGATCATTATGTACTGTCCTTGTTTGTCTCTTGTAATAGTTTATTTTTATCTTTATTTTTTTTATTTATTTATTTTTAATATTTATTTATATTTTTATTTTTATTTATTTTTATTTATTTATTTAATTTTATTTTTTTAATTTATTTATATTTTAATTTTTATTTATTTATTTTATTTATTTTTGGCTGTGTTAGGTCTTCATTTCTGTGCGAGGGCTTTCTCTAGTTGTGGCAAGTGGGGGCCACTTTTCATCGCGGTGCATGGGCCTCTCACTATCGCGGCCTCTCTTGTTGCTGACCACAGGCTCCAGACGTGCAGGCTCAGTAATTGTGGCTCACGGGCCCAGTTGCTGCACGGCATGTGGGATCTTCCCAGACCAGGACTTGAACCCGTGTCCCCTGCATTAGCAGGCAGATTCTCAACCACTGCACCACCAGGGAAGCCCAATAGTCTTTATTTTAAAGTCTGTTTTATCTGATATGAGTATTGCTACTCCAGCTTTCTTTTTGTTTCCACTTGCATGGAATACGTTTTTCCATCCCCTCACTTTTAGTCTGTATGTGTTCCTAGGTATGAAGTAGGTCTTTTGTAGACAGCATATATACGGGTCTTGTTTTTGTATCCATTCAGCCAGTCTATGTCTTTTGGTTGGAGCATTTAATCCATTCACATTTAAAGTAGTTATCAATATGTATGCTCCTATTACCATTTTCTTAATTGTTTGGGTTTCTTATTGTAGGTCTTTCCCTTCTCTTGTGTTTCCCACTTAGAGAAGTTCCTTTAGCATTTGTTGTAAAGCTAGTTTAGTGGTGCTGAATTCTTTTAGCTTTTGCTTGTTTGTAAAAGTTTTAAATTCAATGTCCTATGTGAATGGGATCCTTGCTGGGTAGAGTTATCTTGGTTGTAGGTTTTTCCTTTTCATCACTTTAAAGATGTCCTGCCACTCCGTTCTGGCTTGCAGAGTTTCTGCTGAAAGATCAGCTGTTAACCTTATGGGGCTTCCCTTGTATGTTATTTGTTGTTTTTCCCTTGTTGCTCTTAATATTTTTTCTTCGTATTTAATTTTTGATAATTTGATTAATATGTGTCTTGGCATGTTTCTCCATGGATTTATCCTGTATGGGACTCTCTGCACTTCCTGGACTTGACTGACTATTTCCTTTCCCATATTAGGGAAGTTTTCAAACTATAATCTCTTCAAATATTTTCTCAGTCCCTTTCTTTTTCTCTTCCTCTTCTGGGACCCCTTTAATTAGAATGTTGGTGGGTTTAATGTTGTTCCAGAAGTCTCTGAGACTGTCTTCAATTCTTTTCATTCTTTTTTCTTTATTCTGCTCTGTGGTAGTTATTTTCACTATTTTATCTTCCAGGTCACTTATCCGTTCTTCTGCCTCAGTTATTCTGCCATTGATTACTTCTAGAGAATTTTAAATTTCATTTATTGTGTTGTTAACCATTTTTTGTTTGCTCTTTAGGTCTTTTAGTTCCTTGTTAAACGTTTCTTGTATTTTCTCCATTCTATTTCCAAGATTTTAGATCATCTTTGCTATCATTACTCTGAATTCTTTTTCAGGTAGACTGCCTATTTCCTCTTCATTTGTTTGGTCTGGTGTGTTTTTACCTTGCTCCTTCATCTGCTGTGTGTTTCTCTGTCTTCTCATTTTACTTAACTTACTGGGTTTGGGGTCTCCTTTTTGCAGGCTGCAGGTTCATAGTTCCCGTTGTTTTTGGTGTCTGCCCCCAGTGGCTAAGGTTGGTTCAGTGGGTTGTGTAGGCTTCCTATTGAAGGGGACTGGTGCCTGTGTTATTGTGTATGGGGCTGGATCTTGTCTTTCTTGTGGGCAGGACCGTGTGCAGTGGTGTATTTTAAGGTGTCTGTGACCTTACTATGATTTTAGGCAGCCTCTCTGCTAATGGGTGGGGTTGTGTTCCTGTCTTGCTAGTTGTTTGGCATAGGGTGCCCAGCACTGAAGCTTGCTTGTTGTTGAGTGGAGCTGGGTCTTATCGTTGAGATGGAGATCTCTGGGAGATCTTTCGCCATTTGAGCTTTCATGGAGCTGGGCGGTCTCTGGTGTTCCAATATCATGATCTTGGCTCTCCCACCTCAGAGGCACAGCGCTGACATCCGGCCAGAGCACCAAGACCCTGTCAGCCACATGGCTCAGAAGAAAAGGGAGAAAAAGGAAAGAAACAAAGAAACAAAGAATCAAATAGAATAGAATAGAATAGAATAAAATAAAATATTTTAAAAATTATTAAAAATTAAAAAATTAAAAAGTAATAAAAAAAAAGAAAGAAAGAAGAGAACAACCAAACCATAAAACAAATCCACCAATTGTAATGAGTGCTAAAAACTATACAAAAAAAAAAGCAAAAAGGGACAGACGGAACCCTAGGACAAATGGTGAAAACAAAGCTATATAGACAAAATCACACAAAGAAACATACACACTCACAAAAAGAGAAAAAGGAAATATATATATATATATATCTATATTTTAAAAAAAGGAAGAGAGCAACCAAATCTATAAACATATCTACCAATGATAATAAACTCTAAATACTAAACTAAGACAAACATAAGACCAGAAACAAAGTAGATGCAGAAAGCAAGCCCCAAGTCTACAGTTGTTCCCAAAGTCCACCGCCTCAATTTTGGGATGATTCGTTATCTATTCAGGTATTCCAGAGATGCAGGTACATCAAGTTGATTGTGGAGAGTTAATCCGCTCCTCCTGAGGCTGCTGGGAGAAATTTCCCTGTCTCTTCTTTGTTCGCACAGCTCCTGGGGTTCAGCTTTGGATTTGGCCCTGCCTCTGCATGTTCTTCGCTCAGACTGGATGGGGTTAAAGTAGCAGCTTATTAGGGGGCTCTGGCTCACTTGGGCCAGGGGGAGGGAGGGGTACAGAATGCAGGGCGAGCCTGCAGCAGCAGAGGCCAGTGTGACGGTTCAATAGCCTGAGGTGTGTTGTGTGTTCTCCCAGGGAAGTTGTCCCTGGATCACGGGACCCTGGCAGTGGTGGGCTGCACAGGCTCCCGGGAGGGGGGGTGTGGATAGTGACCTGTGTTCACACACAGGCTTCTTGGTGGCTGCAGTAGCAGCCTTAGCATTTCACACCCGTCTCTGGTGTCTGCTCTGATAGCTGCGCCTCGTGCCCATCTCTGGAGCTCATTTAGGCGGTGCTCTGAATCCCTTCTCCTTGCACACCCCTAAACAATGGTCTCTGGCCTCTTAGGCAGTTCCAGACCTTTTCCCGGACTCCCTCCCGGCTAGCTGTGGCGCACTAGCCCCCTTCAGGCTGTGCTCACGCAGCCATCCCCAGTCCTCTCCCTGGGATCTGACCTCTGAAGCTGGAGCCTCAGTTCCCAGCCCCCACTTGCACTGGCGGGTGAGCAGACAAGCCTCTCGGGCTGGTGAGTGCTGGTCGGCACCCATCCTCTGTGTGGGAATTTCTCTGCTTTGCCCTCTGCACCCCTGTTGCTGTGCTCTCCTTTGTGGCTCTGAAGCTTCCCCCCTGCCACCCCCTGTCACTGCCAGTGAAGGGGCTTCCTAGTGTGTGGAAAGTTTTCCTCCTTCACAGCTCCCTCCCAGAGGTGCAGGTCCTGTCCCTATTCTTTTGTCTCTGTTTTTTCTTTTGTCCTACCCAGGTACGTGGGGAGTTTCTTGCCTTTTGGGAAGTCTGAGGTCTTCTCCCAGCATTAAGTAGATGTTCTGTAGGAGTTGTTCCACATGTAGATGTATTTCTGGTGTATTTGTGGGGAGGAAGGTGATCTCCACGTCTTACTCCTCTGCCATCTTGAAGGTCTCTTCCTTACTTTTTATTTAGTAAACGTGTGACTCAGTTCAGGATAGTGAGATGGAAGAGGGAGTACCCAAGCAGGTGAGTGTGATGGGAAATGTTCAGGAAAAATATAGCATTTCTTTCCGGTGTAAAATAGACCGATATGACTTGTTATTTACTGAAGTATATGTAATACATGGCTCTATGGCTTGCCACAAGGAAAACCAAAAGGCATTGGCCAAATTTGGGAGAGTAGATATATGGTAGCACCTGGGTGTCTTTTGACGAGCATAACTAATATTTCTTATACTTTGAGGGCTCGACTTCTTTTTATGTGGGGAAAAAAAAACCCTTTGTTGTTTAAGCCATTATAGTTGGAGTTTTTGATACCTACAGTTGAAAACACTCTTGGTTGATAGAGCTTAGTAAACATATTAACTCTTCCCCACCTTAATTTCTTTTCTCTTTGAAAAAAACTAGGGATCAGGCATGTATAGTTACCTGAAAAAAGTTACCTCGTTATTTAATGGCAGGATGAAATACAAATACCTTTTTCTCCATTACTGTTCTGGGGTTATCAAACTATGATGTGTGGGATTTTTTTTCTCTCTTTTTCTTGAAAAAGAATTATGTATTTAATAATTGATTGCATTTGAAATCTAGACATACCTGATGAAAAATAATAAACATACCATGACATTAAAAAACAATATTCTGAATGTGTTTTAAAATTTAACCATTCTACATGGTTTATCATGTGATTTATGAGGGTAATAAAAATAGCCTTTGTGAGCAAGTCTTCCTAAATTCTCCTTCAGCAGGTGCAATAGAATTCAAAGCAGCTGGTTTTAAGCAGAAAAAAGACAAGGCAAATTCTCTAATCAAGTAGACTCTTAAAAATGAAAAATTATAAAATATTTTTATTTTATAATATAAATATAAATTATATGTGTAAATGTATATGTGACAATCATTTGTCAGTTATCTACCAAATGCATAATTAAATAAAAACTTAAAATATTTTGCATGATCTTGACTTTGCAGTAAAAAATACACATAGGAACATAAAGCTCCTAGATGACAACAAAGACTATTTTACTATATACTTAAAATTTGATCCTTACAGAGCAATTGTTTTATCTTGTGGGAAGCCAGTAGGACAGAGAAAAGTCAGAATATGATATTTTCTTACAAAGATGGTTAGCAAGCACTTACATAGAGATTTTGTATTTTGATATAGAGATTTCAACCTTGTGTACAACATAAAAGTGCAGTCACTTTTTTCTGTGCATGGAATTGTGTAAGAAAGTAAAATATCATATTTGCAGAAGTGTAGTATCCATTAGAAAACCTAATGGAGATGAATTTGAAAGCTTCCAATAAGTCTCATTAGCTCAAATTCTTGAAAGGTTGAAGGTTGCTTCTTTTTTCATGCCCATTAAACAGATTAATGACAGCAAGATCCAAGACTAAGTTGAAAGTGATGAGGTAATGACATATTATATGATTCATGCAGAAAGGAAATTAAATAATTTTAGAGCTGCAGAAGATATTAAGGGTTATCTAGTTCAGTATTTATCATATTTAAATAATTTCAGGGACTCTTAAATAGAAACTATGTATCATGAACTTGTGTTTTACTTACATTATTCTCATTAAACATAACATAAATATGTATAAATTTGAAACTACATGTGCATTTCCAAAGCTTATAGCTTTTATATAATATTAGAAACAATCAGAAATCCCAATAAATATAAAACCAAAAACATTAAAATTAAATTATTTAATGTAATGTGTAATGTTATTTTACTGAAAAGAAATCATTAATGTTGAATTTAGTACTAGACAAATAGTCTCAGGTAAGATTCTTTATTAAATTCATTTCTACATTCTTTATCTCAAACAGCTTTGTTTATAATCACACATTGGTAGTAAGTTCTCATAAATTTTATATGATACTGTTTTTACCCCTATTCTTAAAAGATAATTTTAAAAGCTTTATAAATCTAGATAGATAATTATTTCCTCCCAAGGTTTTGAATTATTCTACTGTCTTCTGGCTTTCATAGTTGCCATTGATAAGTCTGCTGTCTAATTATCAGACTGTCTTTTCTCTTTGATGGTTTGAAAATATTTTCTTTGTTTTTGAGATTCTTTAGTTTCCTTATTGTGTCTCTCAACTTTTACTTATTTTTCATCCTGTTTAGGATAAATACTCCCTGTTTATGTAAATTCATTCTTTTTTATCAGTTTTAGAAAATTCCAAGTTGAATAGCTCTTTAAATATTGCCTTTCCTTCCTTCTCTTCCCCCTTGACCCCATTTGGATGAATATTAGCCTTTACATTTGACCCTAAAAATATTTTAAACTCCTTAAATTTTTATCATCTTTTCTCTTTTTGATGCCTTATGAGTAATTTCTTTAGCTTTATCATCCACTTCTTATACTCCTTATTGGGTTGAGTGTCAGCAGGCATTTAGCTACACATTTCTAATTAAAACAATTATATTTTATTTCTAAAGTATAATTTGATTTGTTTCATTTCCTGATACTTTTTGAAAATAAAATGTTGCTGTTTCTTTTTCATTATACCATAAATAGTTATTCTGTTGTGTCTAGCTATTAACTCTAATTTATAATTTCCTTTTGTGTATAAATCTTTTTGTTGTTTCTGCCAAATAACACGCATGAAGTCTTGTTTTTGGTGTGTTTATGAGCTCTATTTATGAACTCATATGTGACTGATTTTGCTCTGTGGAAAATCTGAGGCCTTGAAGATGCACTTCTTTGGAAAGGATTGTATTTGCTTTTGCTGAGAATTTGAGGGAATTACTGACTTTCGGAAAACTTAGTCCCCCTTTAGGGTCTCAAGCAGAATCTGGGAGTGTCAAGTTTAATTATTTCCCTTGCATAGACGTTGCTGAGAATGTCCATTTCAATTCTCCCTCTTATCCTCCAGATTGCTTACTGTATTTGTTTACTTAGTTGTTGTTTATTTGGCTGTTTGAAGGTTTCTCTTATTTCTTCTGCAACCATCAATGTGACCAAAATTACATTTGGTGCAGCATCTAGTTGTTCTGCTGTGGAAATGTCACAGGCTTATCTAGTCCACTAAATGGCTGAAAGTGGAAGTTTCCTAGGTTATAGCATTTTTGACACAAAATTTCTATTTTTAGCAAATAACTGTAAGACTGTAGAAGTAGATTAGTAAAGTCTTCATTTTAAAAAAATAACATCATTTTGAAAATAACTTGACTAAAATTCAGTTTATTCAACTTTATATTCCACTTGGAACTTGTTGACATCTAGTCATTGTAATTCTAGATTCAATCTAGTTAAATGGCCAAAACTATTATCAAAATATGCATCCATAGCTAACCACTTAAAATCAGTTTATTGGTCTCCGTGGGACAACTATGAGGAAGCAAACACCTACTGGCAACAGGCTTTCTTCCCACACTGAAGTCATGCTATGTATACGACCTTTTACTCATTAAAAAAATTATTTATTGAATGCCTACTTATGTTCCAGGCATGTTTTAAGCTCTGGGGTTACAGAGATGAACAAAAAAAAGTGCATGGCCATTGTTCTTACATTCTAGTGATGAAAGACAGATAGACAATAGCCAGTAAATAAATAAATAGGACAAATCAGAAAGTAATGCAATAAAGAAAATAAAGCAGGGTGGTGTGACCAAAAGTGACTGAGAAGGGTACAGTGGGCTATTTGGATTGTATTATGGTGATGGCTTCCCTGAGGAGGTAGGAGTTGAGGTGATGACCTGTGGAAAGTGTTTAACAAATGCTTCAGCAAGTGCAGTGCCCTGAGGGAAATGGAGGTTGGCATGTTCCTAATGGAGAGGAACAAAAAGAATGTCAGTATGATTGTAGCATAGTGATCTATTCTTAAGAGTGTTATGACATTAAAAAGGTAAATGAGAAGGGAGATTTCAAACCATGGAGATGTGTTTGGATTATATTTTAAGTGCATTGAGAAGACTTTAGTTTCAACTAGTTGAATGATTATTTATATAATTATATAATATTTATATATAATATAATATATATAATAAAATTATATATAATTTTATAAATATATAATATTTATATATTTATATAATTTATATAATTATAATTTATATAATTATATGTTTATAATTCATAATTATAAATATATATTAAAATCTCAATTTATAATAATTATATTATTTTAATATTGTATACAATTATAATCATTTTCATGAATATTTTAATAAATATTATATTAAATTATATCTTACATGGACTTAAGGACCACCTCTAAAAATTGTTAAACTGTTGCCAGAGAAGTAAGGGAGGTTGTAAGCTAGTCAGACACCTGAAATAATATCTCTTTATTGATCATCTTCATCAGATTACATATTGGATATTTTATTCCAAGAATCTTTTAGCCTTTCTTTTTGAACAGCTATATGGTTGTAAAATTGACATACAACAAACTACACATATGTAAAGTGTACAATTTGAGAAGTTTTGACATATCTTTACACCTGTGGATCCATCATCACAATCAAGATAATAAGATATCCATTACCCACAGAAGTTTCCTCATGACCCTTTTTAACCCCTCATTACCACTCTCCCCGATCCCAGGCAACTCCTGACCTGCTTACTTTCACTACTGGTTAATTACATCACTAGGTATTAAAACTTTATGTAAATTGAATCACTCAGTATGTACCTTTTGTTTGATTTCTTTTACTTAGAATAATTATTTTCAGAAGTATCCATGTTGTAGCAAATACCAATGGACTATTTCTTTTCATTCCTGAAGAATGTTCCATTGGATGGATATAACACAATTTGTTTATTCACCTGTTAATAGACATTTGGATTATTTTCAGATTTTGGCTATTACAAATACAGATACTTTTAACATTTGTATACAAGTCTGTGTGAACATGTGTGTTCATTTCTCTCAAGTAAATACTTAGATGTGGATTCACTGGAACATAACTTTGTAAGAAACTGCCAAACTGTTTTCCAAAGTAGTTGTACCATTTTTCATTCTGACCAATAGTGTATGAGAATTCCAATTTCTCCACATTTTCAACATTTAGTATTGTCAGTCTTTTTAATTCTGGTCAATCTAGTAGTTATGTAATGGTATCTCTTTGTCATTTTAATTTTTATTTCTTTATTGACTAATGATGCTGATCATCTTTTCATGTGCTTATTTGCTGTCCATATACCTCCTCTGGTTAAATATCTGTTCAAGTAATTTCTTATTGTTGCTTTAATCAATATGCAATGTTGTCCTAGTAGTAGATGTTACAGGAAAATAATATTTTTATTTTTTCTCTTCCTCTTTTAGTCATTTATTTATTAATTCAGCCATTCAGTCAACATGAGTTAAATGAATATCTACCAGCTTCCAAGCTCTGGGGATATAATGAAGCGTGGGATTCTGTATCTGCTCAATCAGCACATACAAAAATTATCAACTAAAATCCAGTGTAATTATAATGTATTCCCCTTGCTTATTACTCTGCAGTTTATGATTCACTTATGTGGATGCTTTCCATAAGGTTAAAGGATAAGTATGATATTAAGATACATCAGGTTCTGCTTCAGTTTTCAAAGAGCTCACACTACCCTTGGGAAAGCAGATAGAGGATTGAAAATATGGTAGAAGAAACTAAATTTCAAATAAAAAGTACTCAAAAGAAATGTCCTTGTAAATATTCAGAGAGGGTTTCCTAGAGAAAGTTGGACTTTTAACTTTTAGTAATTTACAAGAAAATATCAATAAGTGAATAATATGAAGAGGTGAGATTAGTGAGGTAAGAAGCAGCAATATTAAGTTTTTAAAGAGCAAAGAATATGCTGGGCCAATTGGGCTGACTAGTTTCCTGGAAGTCGTGAGTTCAGGATTCAGTGTTATCCTGACCACAGGCACTTGATAATATGTGAACAGTTTCTCATTTTAGAACATGAATGCCTATGAAAGACTTATTTATGACATTTATAATAAAAGAGTTTAATATTCTTGGAAATCATCATCACCTGTAAATGCAGGGTTTGGAAAATTTTTTTGGTAGTTTAATGGGATTTTTAGTTATATGAGATTATCTTGTAGATTTTATAACCTCAGTTAAGGTATAGTGCTCAGCGTGGAAAGTAAAGAAGACAGAGGACTGAATAAACCACTATAAGTTTTATTTATTTTTAACCTTACAGATATCTTTAAAGACATTTTTAACTTTATAGACATCTTATATTCCACTCTGCTGTGGAAGTTTTACTCTTCAATTTGCTTCATCCTGGAACAGCTAAAACAACATTCTGAAATGTTGGGGAAGTGTGATCTCTGGCCTCCTGTGGTCGGAGAATTTTTTTAAGTCTGTGCATGCTCTATGCTGGATTGAACACTCAGGGCTTTTAATTAGAAACTCTCTGGCAAAGGAGAGTCTACTTTATTTATCTATCAGTTGAGAAAGAGGACATGTGCTAGAGATACTGACAATACTTATTCTAATGAAATGAACTGGGACATATGGAAGCTTCAGGCTGAAGGTCATCCACTCACTAATATATAGCTTTTTTTTTTCACTTTTCCTCTTTTTTGTGTGTTTGTGATATGGTAAAGTGTCCTAGTGCTATCTACGTACTACAAAAGTGAGATCTTGGAAGGAAAAAACTACAGAAATAAATAATTGCCTTTTATGGCTTCCTGTTTTCTGCAATTTCAAATATAAACTTAAAAAAAGATTATAATTAGAAAGTACTCTACAGTATAATAATATGACAAGGGGATTCTACTCTAATAGAATGAAGAATATTCACTTGAAGTGAAAGAAGAATGTTTATTAGAAATGATATATTTTTAATATTTTTTATTATTTAAATATTTTTTATTTAACCTTGACATATTTTGAATTATAAATTCATACAAGTAGATTTGTTCATAATGCCAAAAACAACCATGCAGGAAGATAAATAAGACAAAGTTAAAGACACACACATGCACATACACACAAATAAACACACATACACCGTGATGAAAACAGATCAAAACTTCCAAATATAGGTGAAAAATCATCAATTCATGCCCTATGGATTAACTGGGTAGTATCAGACTCATTCACTTCATAGTAGTTGTCTCCTGAAGAACATAATTTTTTCTGTGACATATCTGAGTCTACATATATGCTATAGATTGGATGTTGTATCCCACCAGATTCAAATGGTACAACCTAATTCCTAATGTGATGGTATTTGGAGTTGGGGCCTTTGAGAGGTGATTAGGTCATGGAAGCAGAACCCTCATGAATGAGATTAGTGCCCTTATAAAAGAGGCCTCAGAGAACTCACTCATTCACTTCTGTCCTGCGGGGGAAGAGTAAAAAGATAGCTGTCTATGGACCAGGAAGTAGGCCCTTACCAGGCACTGAATCTGCTGACACTTTGAACTTGGACTTTCCAGCCTCCACTACTGTGAGAAATAAATTTCTGTTATTTATAAGCCACCCAGTTCTACGATATTTTGTTATAGCAGCCTGAATGAACTAAGACACTAACTGATTGTTATGGATTTCTAATATATTTCAGGACAAATTTCCCATGAAAGAATTCCTTTTAATATTCCAGTTCTAGGGAATTCCCTGGCAGTTCAGTGGTTAAGACTCTGTGCTTCCAATGCAAGGGGCATGTGTTTGATCTCTGGTCGGGGAACTAAAATCCCACATGCTGTGAGGTAAGGCCAAAAAAAAGTATTAAAAAAAAAAAAATTCAAGTTCTAGGGAATTTTGGTGATCCAGTGGTTAGAACTCTGTGCTTCTACTGCAGGGGACACGGTTTGATCCCTGGTTGGGGAACTAAGATCCCATAAGTTATGGGACCACAGTCACTTAATGGTCATGATGTTTATAATTTGTAATTGTAAATTGTAAATAATATATAATTGTAATTTATCATTTCATAAATGATAAAACTTAAGCATATAAACTTTGCGTCAAATGCTGAAAATACATTTTCTGTTTGTGGGTTTGTTCTTCAGATATATCTATCTGTGTTGCTCAAGAGAAACAGGATTTGACTTACCTCATATATGAATCCTTTTTTAAAATGACCTTTTCAGGTTTGCCTGAATTAATAGCATGTATGCAGTTTTATTGTGTTTGGGACTATTAATTTAAAGGATTCAAAATTTGAACTTTAAAGGAGGCATCTTAGAAATACTGAAGCGGAAAAGGAATTTTCCATTTTTGGTATTTCAAATCTAACAGGGTTTGTTTTGTTTTGCACAGGAATGATTTTATTTTCTTTAAAAAAGAACTGCATTATTTGAATCCGATCTTTTTGGATAATTTTTTTTTATTGTAGTAGGAAAGACCTATCTATTCCTTAATGTGAACTTCTCAACCCAAAATGTTCTCTAAACAAAATTCAGGCATTTGCAATACAAATAAAATGTTATTTGTGCTTGATGTATGAAATTTATTTAAATTCAGCCTCATTTGCCACAAGATTTGAAATGCCTTGGACAGAGCATCAAGAACAAGGAATAAAAAAAAAAAAAAAGAACAAGGAATATTCGTAGAGCAAAAAATAAAGATAAGATAAAAGAAAAATACAAACTTGTCATCCCAAGGTCATACATACTCATTAGAGCTGATAGTTGAATTTGGCTGTAAACTTTCCGGCAATCACGGTAAGGAAGGAGACCTGAACTGTTTCCATCAAATTCATTGTTATAATTTTAGAAGTATATCTATTCCTGTCCCTTAATTCTCAAAGAAATTTCTCATGGAGAATTTTATATAGGAAATGACAAATGGTATGATAATGGATTTTTTGTAGTGACAAACTTCTTTGATTAAAGAGGGCCTAACACTGAAACATAACTCCAGGAAGGTGATTCTAGGTTTCTAATGGCAATATAATCCAAATTTGTAGTCTTCTGGTGGTTTGGCTTGATCTAAGGAACAAATGCGGAATATATGGAAGAGTGGCTAGACTGTAATTTCTATAAATCATCTGTCATAAACCTAAATTTTCAAGAGAGATTAAGACTCCTTTTCTAGACTGGAGCCAGATAAGACACTATAGGTAAAAATCTTGGTATGTTGACTATTCTAGTAAGCTTTATTATTTGTTTGCAAAGGGTCCTAGATATTAGTAACCATATTTACCTCCTGGAACTTTTCAGTAGCTAACTGTGGAAGAAAAATGTGAAATTGGGAGATGTTAAGATGGACTGGCCACTGTTGTTTGTCAAACTCATGAGGCTTGTATGAGTAATTTATTCCTTTTCATGATGAATCAGTATTCTTACAAATTGAATATGATTAACCTCACTATGAGTTTCCTTTTTTCAAGGAGTATATCAGTTATAATGTTTTTTGATTATAAATAATGAAAAATATGATTCAAACTGGTATAAATATCAAAGTGAGTATACTGGCTTATGTAGTAGGCAGAATTCTATGAAGATATCCCAAGATTTCCAGTACCTGGCATATACTCTCTCCCAGTTATTCAGTCAAACATGAATCTAGATACTGCTGTGAAGGGGTTTTGTGAATATAACTAAGGTGTCAAATCAGTTGATCTTATGATAGAGAGATTATCTGGATGATTCTGAACTAGTCATATAAGACCTTTAAAAGTAGAAATTTTTTCTGGCTGGTTGAGGAAATCAGAGATTGGAGACACAGGACAGACTTGAACCATTGCCTACTTGAAAAAAGAGGGAGTCATGTGGCAAAGAATTCAGGCAGCCTCTAAGACCTGAGAGAACTTCATGGTTGACAGTCAGCAAGGAAACTAGGGAACTTAGTCCTACAACCACAAGGACCTGAGTCATGCCAACAACAAGAATGAGCTTGTTTTTAAAGAAGTGGATTTTTTTCATAGAATTTTCAGGGAATGACTCAGTCTGGCCAGAACATTGATTTCAGCCTTATTATATCCTGAGCATATCTGTGCTAAACTTCTGAAATACAGAACTGTGGGCTAATAAATGGGTGTTGTCTTAAGCTTCTATTTGTGGTAATTTGTTATAGAGCAATAGAAAACCAATACAGCTACATCCCTGAAAATCCCACTGTTAGAGTAGGGTCATCTTCAGATGTGATTTATAAGAGTTCTGCTCCATTCACCTGAAGTTCTCATGGCTCTGTTCCCATGTTTTCCTACTAGGGGAAAATTGGCTGCAATAGCTCCACTTTCAAATCCATACACTGCACCTTCCAGAAGCAAAGAGACACTTTCTTGAAATACTTCAGCACACAGCATTCCCCAAACCACCTTGATGATTCAGGTTGGTCCAATCAGTGGCAAACCTGGCACTGGCTTGGTGAGGCAAACTTGGAAGCCAAACTTCAAAATGGCCACTTGAATAAGTTTATGTCAAATTATATACAGAATTTCTCATTTTTCTACCTCATCCATGCAGGTAAATGTAGTTCTTACGAGAGGAGCTGAATTTCTGTACTAACTGCATAACTGTAGAATTATGCTTTCCATTATACTTTCTCATATATTATAGCTAATTAAGTGAAATACCCAGTTTTTCTACTTCCGAGAAAGTGCAAGTTTATTTCTAATACTTGGCTCTGGTATTTCCCATTTATTTACCCACTAAGTATAAACTTCCAAAGTATGCTTATTTATGATTAAGTAGCCTGTAATCCATTCCACTTTTCAATGACAAACCTTTATTCCCCCCCAGATTATAGACTGTTTAGCTTAGTAGATTTTCTCCCCAGACTATATATTTGTTTCTTTCTTGGTAAATCAGAAGTCTGGGATCTTCAGGCCAATATTCTGTATGAAGTTGCTATATCACTCTATTCTTTCACAGAGTGTAGAAAATTTCAGAAAAAAACATGAGAATGTTGTACCTGTCTGATTGACTTTTTTCTTACCCTTGTCCCCAGACATAAATTCATTATTAGCTAGGTTGTATGAGTTATTGATTCTCAATATAACCTTAAAACTGCTTTGAGAACTTGAATTGGTCAGAATGGTCTCCTGATGAATTGTTTAATAATTCCTAATGGGATAAACAAGAGTATATCTTGTCTGTCTTCTTAATGTATCGTAATGTTGCAGTGATACTTTCAAATGAGTTCTACCCATATGTTCCCTATTAATAGTTTCACTGCTATCTCCAACCCAGGAACATTACACATAATAGAGAAAGATAAGCATTTGCCTTTACAATGTTGACAACAGAGAAAGGTCAAAAGCAGAAAATGACTCTTATTAGTCAATTAACTCTGCTATCTGATTACTGTCCAGGAAGAATGATTTAAGATAAACCTATCCCAAATCCATATCAGTTTTGGAAACTGTTCTTCAGTATTTCACTGAATTAAAACTATGAAGTATTTGTGCAAGTCAATTCTTCTAGACACTGAGGCATATATTTTGCAATGAGTTTAAAGAATTCATGAGAAGTTATGTTGCTCAAAATTAGAAGTTATATGACTGCAATGTTGACACTATTTTATATATTTACTAATTATACGTGCTTTAAATGTTTTCCAGCCAGGCTAAAATTATTAGTACTACTTCTCCATTTATGGAACAAGCCCAGGAGTCATTCTTTAGGAAAATGTTAGTTTTGTTCTCCCATGTTTTCATAACTTATCCTTGTACTGAAATTGAGAAGCTTGATATTTAAGTATGGTTAGGGGTTCTCAAATTTCATTAGGGAATGGGTTTCCTAGTTTTAGTCTGGCTGACAGTGGAACATATTAAATCTGTCTATCATTTACACCCAATAACCAGCAAAAGCCTAGTTCCAAGAAATGTTGTGTATAATTCAGGTTAAGCTATACAGTTACTGAAAACATTCTTGCATTGTATTGTTTTACCTCCTCCTCATTTCTTTTCTGATGGCCGTGTTAATAGGTGTTATAACAAAGAGACTAATAAAACATGTCAGTATACTTACTTAGGGTCTGGGGTTGAGGAGAGAGCGTGGAATGTTATAGATAAGGCTTACCACATGCCAGTGTCCACTGAAGGTATTTCACCTCCGTTTCAGTTCCAGGAAGATCTGAGATTTTCCTAAGCAACTGGTTTGTTTTATTTTTCTGGACAATATGAATGGCATAATTTATTATGTTTATTTCTTTCCTTTGATTGCTGAAATACTAAGTCCAATTTTTGTTTTCCTCTCACTGACATGTGTCTTACTCCAAATATTTTGCTTACCAGTCTTAGTCCTAGCATTTGACTTTTTCTATTTATTCTCCTTTTGACCTCATTTCCTCATTCTTTTTTTTTTTTTTTTTTTGGTCTCATCATATAGGATATCCTTAATGAATAAATGGTCTTTTTCTATTTGAAAAGGTCAACCTCTCTGATGGTAAGCACACCTCTAGGAAAATGATCTATAGACACATGAGCTAGATAGGAATACATATTTAGTTAGCGAGATCAACCCTGAACGACTGGACAGATGTCTAAGGCAGACTACTATCACAGATATTATTCATTGAATTTGTTTGTTTGTTTCCTTATTTTTTTTTCCCCCCCAATAGGGGCTAGTCTCACATCTTTTAAGTAATAAATCTTTTAAACAGAGTTCCAAATATGATGATACAGCAAGGCTGGTGTTGCTATGTTAATACAGTCTGTATCAGTAAAAGAGAACTCCACATTTGTGTTATATTTCTAGAAAATATAATATTAACATATAGAAATTAAACCACAATATAGGTGCAAATATTTTTCATTGCATCTTAATAATGGGTATTATGTTAATATAGTGATTCTCCACCTTGGTGATGAAGAAAAAAAAAATGACACCAGGCCAATGTTCATCTAATAAGAAAAATAAATTCCTGGCCCAGGTCCACCTAATCAAAATCTCTAAGAACGTAGCCTGAGGATAGATATGTATCTTATATCTTATTTATGTTATATATAAGATATTTATTTTATTTTGTATATATATATATATATATATATATATATATATATATATATATGTATGAAATCTCCAGGGATTATTCTAATGTGCAGCTAGATTTGAGAATCACTGTGTTAATAATGTATTATCGAACAACGGAATAAAAATGTTATTGAAAACCTAGCTCCAGAAGACAGCTCTGTCTCTGGACTGTTGAAGAAGAAATGCTGGTAGCTTTATATATATTTGTGACATATTAATATTCCAAGGCACAAATAAAGAAAATGAGTGTGAGATTTTAGAATTGTTTTTTTTTTAAAGACCTTGTTTCATGTAAAAACAGAGAACAGCATGGTACATTCGGTTTTGTAATATGGGAGTTGAAAATTACTTTTCTTCCTCAGTGGTCTGAGAACCTAGACTGTTTAAAATAGAGATCATCCTTAGAAGTGAGATTTTGCTTTCTGAGTACTAATCTGAAAAGTTTAATGGTAGAAGAGGGAGGAAAGAGAACAGGCCTTAGAGCAACATCTTCCCCCATCTTACTGGTGACTCAATTTTTTTTTTAATTGTGCCAATTCCCAGAGAGACTCATTATAAAGCCGAGATTGAAGGAAGTAATTAATTCAAGAAGGTTGATATTGGTTTTGATGCACCAGAGACTTTCGGTTAGTCTGCTGGAGTGTGAAAATAATGCTGTGGACTGCAAGCTAGAAGCAGGGAGAAATGACGCACCAGTCTTTTCATACACATCTAACAGCATACACAATTTTAAAATGCTGTCCCTTTGTAAGAAAACCTATCTTAATTAGGAGAAGGCTGGAAAAAGATCAACCATTTAATCTTTCTGTTTAGTAGGACAAATGTGTCCTATGCAGAGACCCATGATAAAAGGCGACTGAGATTTTTCTTCTACAATTCTGAAATAAATTCTCAATACAGTAATTACATTTTCAGGATCTATATTTTATGTGTCATTAGGAACTGCTCCTTCCAGCTGGTTCCAAATGCTCATGACTTCCTTATGGAGTATTAAAAGTATAATAAGAAATGATGCTTTAAAGCATTTCTTTAGAAATTTAGAAATTTTAGAGTATTTTTTTTCTCCAGCTCCATTGATATTCATACAATTCAATTTAAAACTAACTTTTTCACAAGAAATCTCCTTCTTTAGCTATATGTCATTGAAAAATTTTGCAGTGAAGTGTTCTGCTGTGGGGTGTTATCAATCCCATCGCTTATCTGGATTTAAGATCACATACTGTTTAAATGTTTACAGTTGTTTCATTTTAGTGGTTTATATTATTAATCCTGATTCAAGATTATTCTGCCATTAATTTCTTTCAGGTTATTTAGTAACCAAAATAAGAAGTTATAAGGCCCTGCTTTGTGCAATTCAAAATAAAATCATAGAAAGTTAGATCCAAAGAGTCCATACCCTCATTATTTTATTGACCTAGAACCTGAGAATCAGAGAGGTGAAATAATGCTAACAGAGTACTTAAAAGCAGACCTAGGATAAGAAACCATTTTCTGAAAAATACAGAAAAAGGACCTGACTTTATTGAATGTTCAGTTTTTGCCCTGGGAGACTGATTTTATAATCACTGCTTAACAAGATAAAGAAACTGAGGTCCAAAGAGGTTAAGCTACCTAACTAAGGTTCCCAGGATGGTGAATTTCAGAATTCAGATCAGATCCCCTGTCTAAATCCAGATTGTCTCTTCCCAAAGCCCATGGAAAAGCAGTTGTCTTTCAATCACAGGACTTGCAAGATTCTGCAGTCAACACAAATAGAGCAGAAAAAACTAAGTGATGTTCATTTAGGCTATAGTATTTAAATAAGTCAGTAGATTATAGTAGTAAGATCCAGTAAGAGCAGAGCAGGAAGAAGTGACAGGAAGAAAAAGGAAAAATGTTTTCTTCCTTCCTTCCTCCCTCCCTTCCTTCCTTCTTTCCTCCCTCCCTCCCTCCTTTCCTTCTTTCCTTTCTTTTTTTCTTCCTTCCCTTAAAAAAAAATCCCTCCTTGTAGTTGTTCTTGAAGCCATTATGTGTATTAAAAAAAAAACATGTATACCTGAGAAGTCTCTGACATTATAACTATACAGAGTGTCCCACAAAAATATGACTTGAATCATAAAGAAAGGTAGTTTATATTCAGCATACTCCATTTAATGTAACAGAATGCAATTCATTTTAAAAAACAGCTCTATAAAAATGTTAAAACACATATTTAAAAATAAGTTATTTTAGAAATTAACACTTCTACTACTTCTCATACCAGTAACACTAAGTAATATTAATAGAATATGGCATGCATCAATTTTCTCTTGAAAAATCCTCTGTCCCTTTATACTTTTTATATTGGAAATACAAAGGTCAAAATGCATATTCTGTTTACAAATGATCCTATGCGATTTTTCTTTTTCTTTAAGCAATGAGTTTATTAACATTGTGATTTTAAAAGTGGTTGATTTTCTTGATTTCAAAAAATGTATATAACTTTAATGCCTATGTGCTACATATTCATGAATCCTTATGTTTCCTATATTTTATAAATGAAAGAATTAGCAACCAAGGAGGTGAAGAGACAAACAAAAAACCTTCTCAACAAGATATAACCCAGGTCTCTCTCGTAATATTAACTTGAAGCTGTTATCATTATATATCTTGACTGCTTCTTAAATCTTTTGATTATTTTTTCACTTTTAACTTTAACCTTAAATTTAGTTGAGAGAGAAAATGAGAGAAAAGCGACAATATCCTCCTGAATTTGAGATGTTTGAAGCAATATTACATTTACACAGTGACGTGATGTGCTAATACATTCTGTCAGGAAAGCTGACTGAATTTGACAGTAATCTTATTAAAAATATCCAGAAATAATTTGCTTTATGAAAGACAAAGCACTTTTCATTTCAGTTTACATAAAAGATTCCAGAGGATCCGTTTTTGATGTAAAATTTCATTAAAATACCATTTAAAATGTAATTTATGTTTTTTTTAAAAGAAATTGTATTTGTTTATCTTTTTTAAAAAGTAGATTTAAATATATTTATGAATTTTAAAACGAAGACACTGACATGGCTATTAATAAAACATTTCTTAGCGGCAAAAGTTAGAACTAATTTATTTTGCATAATGAGAATTAATCCAAGATAAATGAGTCATATACATTATATATGAAAGTTACATATGTAGATGTAAGTAGAAATACTATGTGTACATATACATGTAGATATACAGATGTGGATATAAATAAGGATAAAGATACAAATAGATGACAAAGTATTTTTCTTTAATGTAGATTATTGTTAATTTAAACTTATGTAACACCCTATATTTTAAAGCTTCAGACAAAATAAAACATTTTGCAATTAAAGTAATGGAACTAAGGTTTTAGAACTCGACCATGTTTGTTTATCAGCAATGTTGTAAATGAAAAAAATCATCATCAGTACAAAAGTGGGCGTTAGGAATATAGATGGGACAGCTGTTGTTCTTTAATTGTGACTAAGTTAATAAAATTCAGTCTTTACAACCCATTTAAAACGTATCACTGGGGAATACATTTTAGTACCACTTTGGGTGTCTTTTGGTTAATAAATTCTTGCCTTTTGAATGTAAGTATTTGGCTTCAAATCCCAGATACAAGTTTATTAAAAATTATAATGGTTCTTAGAGACTGTAAAATGAAATGAAGTGCACAAAATGTGTGTTTCTGGTGCTTGACTTTAAAATGATTATTTACATGACTAACTTCAATATTTTCAACTTAAGCAGACTGTTGTTGAATTTAAATGATTATTAAATATTTAACCAGAATGAGAAAGAGAGAGTGAGAGTGCGGGGGAGATGGAGAGAGAGAGAGGGAGATGTGGGGTGGCGCGGGAAGGGGTAGTATATCATTTTAAAGTCAAGTTTTATTTTAATTTCTTGATAGTTTTTTAAATAATAAAGTAAGAGGTGTGCTCTATATTAACATACTATGCTAATAATATGAATCCAATAATATTTATGTAAAACAAGCTGTAACTTCAGATCTGAATTATAATAAAGTATAGTTAGTATAGTTAATAAGAAGAACTCTGTGGAATATTCTGTCAAAGGGTTTTTAAGAGGTGATAAAAATACAGTTTTTTTTTTAAGCCCAAGCATTTGGAATATGGCATTATTCTACTAAATGTTTTCCTTTATCAAATAAACAGATGAGAGAGAATACTTAAAATCTCTGTTAATGAACAGGCGTCCTCTTGAAAATTCAATGTTTATTGCCAGTGAGATGAAAATTGTGAGGCAGCGAGGTAAGAGCATGGGGGGTCAAAGACACTAAATTCTATAATTTTGCATGGAAACTGGCCTAAAAGGAAGATAAGCCTCCTTGTTGGCATTTCTCTTTCCTTAATAGAATAACCTTTGTGTCCGGATAAAATAAGGTTGATGGGGTGGAGGAGAGATAAAAACCACAGAATTTCCACTGAAACAACTAAAGGACCTACTACAGTTCCATGTGTGCTGACAGAGGACACAAGACTCCTGGGGTTACTCACAGGAGGAGCAGAAGTATATGTAGTTGTGCTAGCTCTCAGAATAGGACAGGATCATGGAGAATGCCAGCTGGAGCTGTCCTGAGTAGTGAGAACACCACCAATGAAGAAACCTGAGCTTGGGGGGACCAACTGCTTTTGTAGCAATCAGTAAGCAAGACTGACCACAGAGAGACCAGGTGCATCTCAGAACTATCTGATGCTTCCTGTGATCTTACCTCACTTGTCAGAATTCCAGTTTCATAATCAATCCTGAAATGTGGCCTGAGTATAAGAACAGCCAAGGCCATCAGCTCAGCAAGACAATAGGAGCACAAGAGGCCTATGGTGGACAGCTTCCCTATACTTTTCTCCTTCTTCTGTTATCTAGTGCTCCCTCCCATTTTCCACCTATAAAAATATCTGCTCCAAACCTCATTCTAATCACATCCTCCAGAAAGGCAAAAACGCTGAATCCCATGTTGTCCCAGGAAAGCCATGGGCCCTAACTCACATTTGTGCTCTTTCTCTTTGGGGTCATGATAATATGGCTTAGTTTGAGGAATCCTTAACATTTCCTGACGGGCCCAGTATATTGCTAATATTCATTGTATCATTTCCGTCCCCTTCTTTCCAAGGAACTCTCATTTTTCAAAAATATTCTCAAACTTAATCTCTTCTAGATTTTGCTTAAAGAGTGATTAACAAGGTAAAGTGGAAATAGAAATTTTTATTTGTTGACAAATGTCTTTTCTAACAGTTTAGTTACATTCTAACAAATGTTATTAATAGAATCAGTTGGCATGTGTAAATATAATGCAACTAAATGTAGTTAAAAGTGGTTACTTTGGGCTTTAATTTTTTAAGAGGCATATAATTAATTTCCTTTAAAAAAGTCAAAGAGCAACAAATACTAATTCAGTAAATCAAATGGAAGGGTCCTTGGCCTGGGGTCATCTGTGACATTCTACAAAGTTGACTGGTTCAGCTGGCTAATAGATATCTTCTTTTAACCTCATTAATTTATATGTGTGTTCTGTGAAAAACCCATGCCTTGTTGAAAAGTCTTTCTAAATAAGAAGAATTTTTTCTTTACTCAACCTATACATACATTTAATACTTTTTTCATGGAAAAGAAGATGGAAAGTCAATTCCATATGATAGCCAGAGAAAGAGTCAGCTGGAGAAAGGAGACGAGAAAGAGGAAGAGAGACTGACTTACTCTTCTAATTTTATCTTGTAGACTGAGGGAGGTTGAATGAGCATCATATTTGAGGTTTTGCTTCCCATTAATTGGGCAACTTTGGTTAAGTGAATTTATATTTCTGAGCCTCTTTCCTAATCTATAAAACTGGGATGATGAAAAATACTGCATGGATTGGCATGAAGAATTTTGGAGGATTAGTTGTGGTTTGTGTCAAGTTCCTGACACCTAACTCCTACTTGGTATCTAATAAATGGTCACTGTTATTATTGATGTTACTATTTTATCCTTTGACGATAAGGCCCTGAACACAATAGATGTTTCTGTGGCCCAGCAAATCAGAAAATATTAAAGAGAAGAGGAACATTCTGGTAGATGCATAACACACTATAACGGAGATTTTTAGGATTGATGGTAAATGAACAGTTGGAAAAATATTTGTTTTTATCAGAGTCAGTTTGGCAGCTATTGGTGTGCACGCCTATTGCTTAAAGGTGCAATCCTTTGATGAGGTCTTTAAGCAAATTTATACATGTTTGTTCATAAGTTTTTTGAGTGTTAGAAGAAATTCCTTTAAAACAATGGAAATCCGGGCTTCCCTGGTGGCGCAGTGGTTGAGAATCTGCCTGCCAATGCAGGGGACACAGGTTCGAGCCCTGGTCTGGGAAGATCCCACATGCCGCGGAGCGACTGGGCCCGTGAGCCACAATTACTGAGCCTGCGCGTCTGGAGCCTGTGCTCCGCAACAAGAGAGGCCGCGATAGTGAGAGGCCTGCGCGCCGCGATGAAGAATGGCCCCCACTTGCCGCAACTGGAGAAAGCCCTCACACAGAAACGAAAACCCAACACAGCCATAAATAAATAAATAAATAAAATATTAAAAAAAAAAAAAAAAAAAAACAATGGAAATCCTATTTGAAGATGATGATTTCCCCATGACGATTTCTTTTCCCAGGCCCTTTTGCTTCTCTGAAACTGGCTGTGTACCTTGTGATGCTAAGGCTGATTCTTAGGGAGTATGACATATCACATATTAAACTAAAATATGAAAGTCTTGCTCAAATAAAAGAAATGAGATGTAAAGTTTTAATTAAGAACTATTAATTAAGAATTAACCTTTTGGAAATTCACTTCCCTCCTAGCTGCAGGGCAAGGTTGTATTTGTCACAGTGTGGTCATAGATGACTGTATTTTTAAAGATATGCTATATGCTGACTATAGCTTATGTGATTTATATTTTGAAATAGACCGTATGATAAGCAATTACGTAATTCTGAGATAATCTCTACAGTCTCTGTAAGCCCTTTTGAATATTTCAGTAAACAAATATTGAAATACTAATATGGTAATTCCATATTCATATTTAAATCTGTTGTACTTTTTTAGGAGAATATTACTATTTTAGGAATATGCAAATGAAAGACAAAAATATTTGCGTTCTGAACTATTAGAAAGAGACTGAGAAAAAAATCATATTTAATGCAGATAATGCAAGCTCCCTAGGGATAGGGAGTATATTTTTATAAATTGGATTTATTTGTTGAATTTATTGTAAACATTCCACAAATACCTGTTGATGATATTTCATTTGTCATCTTCATGGATCTAATGTGCTAACTTTGTTATAAGTAGTTTCCACAACATTTATGTGATGTTATTGATGGAATGGTAGACCTATTTTGCACTAAATTTCCACTATGAAATTCATTATATATAAATGGTAGAGCATATTCTATAAATGATAGCATACATACTGTATCATCTTCAGTGCTTCTTAAAATTTGTCACCCTTGAGAATCACTTGGGGAAGTTTATTAAAATGCAGATTCTGGGGCCCACCTGTTCTGATTCTCATTCTGACAGGCCCAGAATCTGACTTTTCACAAAACTTAGAGTTAATTCTTGGAAGTAATTTTAACATATGTTGAGAAGCACTACTCTCCAATATTTGAAGAGAAAGACATTTACTAACTTATTTTTTTCTCCTGAGGAACACATTTTGTCAATTTTATCTGTTTAGACATGTTCCTTCTAAGTATTCTTCCAGTTTCACTTCTCATAGTAGGAAGTATCTTCTCTACTTTTCTCATTTAACCACCAGTAAAAGTATGTCTTAGAAGGAAGCTTTGGGCTTGAAAAAACTATAACCTAATTCATCAGACTTTAGCCTTTTGAGATTAGTCCCACAAAACAATTAAAAACATGGTTTTCTGCTTGAAGTATTTAATTCTGTTTTAATTAGAAACCTTCCCCTTTTATTTACTTAGTACTCCTTCACCTTCATTGACATTGAGATGGTTTTCAGTGGGGCATCATGAATATGCCTGCATTTGCATACTCATATTGGAAAATTCTAATGGTAAAGACATAATTAAGTTTTAAGGATCGTTTTGTACCTGAGATTACATTTATAATCCAATTTGGAATTTCTCCTATGAGATATCTGTGTATCTAAAAGGTTAACAAGTGGAGATTTACTGTGTTTCAAACTAAATCTAAATGATATTGCAAAATTGCATTTTTTGGTGGTTGCTTAGTAACAATCATCCAGTTTTCAAGAGAATCATTCTTTGTAGAGATGATTCCTAGTATATGGGATGTGTAGTAGAAAGATATGTCAACATACATGTTGTTGGGAACATTTCAGAAATGTTCTGATTGAAACCATGGTGATACTGGTTGGTTAGCACAGAGCCTCAGGCATAAGTAATCAATGTAATGCATCAATGAAGATTGGTGTTTCTAAAGCAGCACACTAGGAATGACTAGTGTTTTCCTTTTTTTTTTAAACTGTATTTTTGCCTCCCTGCAAACAGATTTGGGTGGATCTGTTTGAAGAAAAGAACAGTGTAGTAGTTGTATTGCCTCATGGATTATTTACCTTTATCCTCAAACATCTCTCTCTCCAGCCCTTTGCCCTCAGCCTATTCTCTCTTTAATCAACCACAATCTGGCCTTTCTGTTCCCTACCACACTGAAACTACTCCCACTAAGTCACCAATGACTTTTAATTGCTAAACCCAAAGGAAGTTTTCCAAGTCTCAGTCAGTGCTGTGCTAAGTCATATTGGAAACTGTGGTAAAGGAAAAAGGCGTGTCCCTAAATCCCCTTATTAAAATACCCTCCCATGTTTTGAACCAAGTGGAAAAAGTTAATAATAACTCTACAATCAAAAAACATGCCTATATATAAAACTCCATCCTGCCTAATCTGTTGGCAGACCATTGTCAACCCCATAAACCTACCCAGTGAAAGCAAAGGCTTTGCAGGTCCAAGAACTACAGACTGTCAGCATGTACAGTAACGCAGGGTAATAACACAAACAATGACCTGTCTTTATTCAAAATTTTAATATTTTGTTCACCGTGGATTCTTTTGCATTAATTTTTAATTTTAAAGTAATGCATTTAAATATTATTTATCTTCATTACGGAGTTTTTTGATGCCCCTTAAATTGTTTTGCCCACAGTGAGTGCTTCACTCACCTCACCCCTAATTCCAGACCTGCCCATAGTACTGGGCCTCTTCTTGAACCTGATACTATTTTTCTGTCTCTTAAATATGTTCTCTCTGAGCTTCTGTGACATTGTTGTCTTGTGATTCCTTTCCTTCATCACCAGATATTCTCTCTCAGTATCTTTCCTGGGCTCTTCTTCTCTTCCAGCCCTTCAGTTTTTGGTGCTCTCAGTGGCTGATTCTCATTGTTATAAGTGTGGCTTTGTTTATGCTCTTTCTGATTGCATTCAGTCATTTCCACTGCTATTGCTTTTTTTTTTTAACTTTGGGTTTATTTATTTATTTATTTATTTATTTATTTATGGCTGTGTTGGATCTTCGTTTCTGTGCCAGGGCTTTCTCTAGTTGCGGCAAGTGGGGGCCACTCTTCATCGCCGTGCGTGGGCCTCTCATTATCGCGGCTTCTCTTGTTGCGGAGCACAGGCTCTAGACGTGCAGGCTCAGTAATTGTGGCTCACGGGCCTAGTTGCTCTGCGGCATGTGGGATCTTCCCAGACCAGGGCTCGAACCCGTGTCCCCTGCATTGGCAGGCAGATTCTCAACCACTGCGCCACCAGGGAAGCCCTGCTATTGCTTTTTTCCACACCCTCATTATTTTATGGCTGAACAGTTGCAATAGGCTGCTAACAAGTTCCTCTAATCTCCATGCTGGCCCCTTTCTGGCCCACAGTACAGGCAGAATGATTTTTTTCTAAAGTGAATATATAATTCATATATTTATTAACTGAATATTTATTTAACATGTTTTTCCTGTCCTAGGTACTGTTTTAGATTCTAGGGATAAATCAGTAAATGAAAGAAAGTCCATACTCTTCAGAAACTTATGTCTTAATTTTATTTGAATATTGTTATGGCCTCATTCTAGGTGTTGTATTTAATTTTTATCTAAATTTATGCTTGCATGGTGGATTTGGGTAGAAAGAAGGTTCTTTCCTCCTTTTCTCATACTTTGATTATAAAATTTTTTGAATATTTTTACTTTTCAGTTATGTACGAAGTGGTAGAAGCCTAGATTCTGCTTTCTAAAAGAATCACTTTTCATTAAGAATGTGGAAATCATTACCCATTGACTTGTTAGTACTTAGGATTTCTTTCAAGTCCCAGAAATAGAGGATGATGTAATAATTACCTTACCCTTATTCTTTACTCATTATTTCTGCATGAATATGTTTTATACATATTATTAATTGTATCCCAAGTCTTGGAGCATATGTGCTACTACAGTCTTTAAACAAATTGTAATCCAGTCTAGTGACATGTTTTGTTTGGCTCACACTATGTATGTGTTTGTTTTAATTTTATTCAGTTATTTTTTAAATTAATAAACTTTATTTTTATAGTAGTTTTAGGTTCACAGCAAATTTGAACAGATAGTACAGAGAGTTCCTATGTATCCTTTCACCACAGGGATGATGCACAGCCTCTCCCAACATCAACATCCCACATGTACCTGTATAGTACATTTGTCACAATTGATGAACCAACATTGATACATCACTATCAACAGTTTGCATTAGGCTTCACACTTTTGTGTTGTTCTGTGGATTTGACAAGATATGATGTCATGTATCCACAATTATATATCTTACAAAATAGTTTCCCTGCTCAAAAATCCTCTGAGTTCCGGCTGTTCATCCTTACTTCCCCCTAAATCCCTGACAATCATTGATCTTTTTACTGTTTCCATGGTTTTGCATTTTGCAGAATGTCATATAGTTGGAATCATACAGTATGTAGCTTTCAGATTGTCTTCTTTTACTTGGTAGCATGCATAATTTATCATATATTGTTGTGGCTTTATACTCCATTTCTTTTCAGTACTTAATGATATCCTATTGTCTGGATATACCACTGTTTGTCTATTCATCTATTGAAGGACATCTTAGTTGCTTCCAAGTTTTGACACTTATGAATAAAGCTGCTATGAATATCTGTGTGCAGGTCTTTGTGTGAACATAAGTTTTCAACTCATTTGAGTAAATACCAAAGAGCACAATTGTTAGGTCATATGGTAAGAGTGTGTTTAGTTTTGTAAGAAACTGCCAAACTTCTTCCAAAGTGGCTGTACCATTTTGCATTCCAACCAACAATTAATGAAAGTTCCCGTTGCTCCACATCTTCATTAGTATTGTTGGTGTTTTGGATTTTAGTCATTATAATAGGTGTGTAGTGGTATCTCATTGTTGTTTTAATTTGCAATCCCCTAATAACATATGATGTTGCACATCTTTTCCTATGCTTATTACCACTTGTATATCTTCTATTGGGGGGGGGTGTTTGTTCAGATCTTTTGCCCATTTTTTTAGTTGGGCCATTCATTTTCTTATTATTGAGTTTTAAGTATTCTTTGTATATTTTGGATAACAGTCCTTTTTGTGGCTGTCTTTTCATTCTCTTGACAGTGACTTTTGCAAAGTAGAAGATTTTTAATTCAATGAAGTCCAACTTATCGAATCTTCTTTCATGGACCATGCTTTTAGTGTTGTATCTAAAAGTCACTGCCAAACCCAAGGTCATCTAGATTTTCTCTTGTATTATGTTCTAGGAGTTTTATAGTTTTGCATTTTATATTTAGGTCTACGATTTGTTTTGAGTCAATTTTTGTAAAGGTTGTAAATTTTGTATTTAGATTAATTTTTTTTTCATGTGACTGATTGTCCCAACACTATTTTCAAAAAGGCTATCATTTCTCAATTGAATTGCCTCTGCTACTTTGTCAAAGATCAGTTGACTATGTTTGTGTGAATCTATTTCTGGGCTCTTTATTTTGTTCCACTGATCTATTTGTCTGTTCTTTCACCAAAAACACACTGTCTTAATTACTATAGTTTTATTGTAAGTCTTGAAGTCAGGTAGCATCAGTCCTCAGACTTTGTTCTTCTTTAATATTATGTTGGCTTTTCTCTATCTTTTGCTTTCCATATGAACTTTAGAATCAATTTGTCTATATCCATACAATAACTTGCTGAGATTTTGATTAGGATTGCACTAAATCTATAGATCAAGTTGGAAAGAACTGACATTTTGACAATGTTAAATCTCCTATCCATGAACATGGAATATCTCTCTATTTATTTAGTTCTTTGATTTTGCTCATCAGAGTATTATAGTTGTCCTAATATAGATCTTGTATATATTTTGTTAAATTTATACATAAATCTTTAATTTGGGGGGTTACTAATGTAAATAGTATTGTGTTAATTCCAAATTCCTCATGTTCATTGCTGGTATATAGGAAAGCAATTGACTTTTCTATGTTCACCTTGTATATCAAATTTTCTGTAGTTGCTTATTAGTTCCAGGAGTTTTTGGTTGATTTTTTTCAGATTTTCTACATAGACAATCATATCATCTGTGTTATACTTGTTATACCTGTTCTTTTCTTTTCCTTTCTCATTGTATTATCTAGGACTTCCAGTATGATGTTGAAAAGGAGTGGTAAGAGGGGACATCCTTGTCTTGTTCTTAATCATAGCAGGAAAGCATCTAGTTTCTCACCATTAAGTATGATGTTAGCTGTAGGATTTTTTAGATGTTCTTTATCAAATTGAAGAGGTTCCCATCTATTTTTAGTTTGCTGAGAGGTTTATCATGAATAAGTGTTGAATTTTGTCAAATACTTTTTCTGTATCTATTGATATGATCATGTAATTTTTCTTCCTAGACTGTTGATGTGATGGATTGCATTGACTGGTTTTTAAATGTTGAACCAGCCTTGTGTATCTGAAATAACTTCCACTTGGTCATGTTGTATGATTATTTTTATACACAGTGTGTTTTTAAAAATTTGTTTGTGAAAAACATTTAAAAATTGAGACATTCCCCACATTTATTTTGGGCATACTTGAAGAAGACCTGACATTCCTGGGCTTATTACCTCACATGGCAACAATCTGTGGGAGCTGAGTAACTGTTGCTGCTCCCCACCACCCCACAATCCTTGTAACCCTTTAATGCTTTATGCCCAGATACTTCATTCATTTACATCACCTGCCTCAAATGGTCTCAAGCATACTCCTGCCTTGGAGATAGTTGGAGGTGCTCCAAGTGCTGATGTTACTTGAAATCTGTGTTGTCTAAACCTTTGCATATTGTTGAGACTCTTCATTCCTTTGCACCTGTGACCCTATTTTCTTCTGATATTATTCCCATTTTTTTTACATGCCTCCCTCATGGATCTTCCTCTTATCATCTTTTAAAAGTTGAAGTTCCTTAGAATCCCATCATTGGCTCTTTTTTCTCTACATACTCAGCGTAGATGATCATCCATACTCACTGTTTTTCAGGTCCTAGAATCCCTGCTATCCCCCTCTTCCCAGAATACTTGCTTTCATTATTATTCACATATTTATTGGTTCCAAGGAGCCACGAGAAACAACAGGGAATAATGACTTGTCACAGGCCTTTAAAGGGAATGGTAAATCACACATTTGAAATGGCAGTGATAGTTGGAAGGAATGTCAAAAAAAAAAGATATACATCATGAAATATATTGACAGTCTGGAAATGTACTTAGTTTATTTTCACTAGTCTAGTTGTAGTCTTAATTGACAGGGAAACAGATGAAACCCCAAAGACTCCTATTTGTTTAACAGTGAAAGATTGTCCTAAAATCAAACATAATCTTAGAGACCAGCCTGGCAGGGAAAGAGGAAATAATCTTTAGATCTTTCATTAGTACAGGATGATGATGAGATATCTATATCTGTCTGTATCTATAGCTATCTATTTATCTATCTATCTATCATCTATCTATCTGTAATAGCAGGTACATCTATACAGTGGAATATTATTTGGCAATAAAAAGGAATGGAGTACTGACACATACTATGATGAACCTTAAAACTAATATGTTAAGTAAAATACACCAGAAAACAAAGGCCACATGTTGTATGATTACAGTATCACAATCCACAGAGACAAAAAGCCAATCAGTGGTTGCCTGAGGCTGGGATTGGAAGTGGGGATTAAGTACAAATGGGCACAAGGAAAATTTTGGTGGGGGGCAAAGAAATATTCTCAAACTGGGCTATGGTGATGGTTAACTTATTGTATAAATTTACTAAAAATCACTGAATTACACACATTAGATGTATAAATTATATACCACTAAAGCTGAGGCAGGAGATAAGTGGGTTCCAGGCTAGACGTTTACAACTGGCCTCCTGTTCACACTTCCTGGGATGAGAAGAAGATGGACTCCAGGCTGGACATTCATTACCAGCCCCCTGTTTACATTTCCTGAGGCAAGAGACAAACGGGCTCTAGACTACATATTTATGACCAGACTCCTGTCTATATTTCGAGATCTGTACCTCGATATAAAAACCAGCAACAGGGGCTTCCCTGGTGGCGCAGTGGTTAAGAATCTGCCTGCCAATGCAGAGGACACGGGTTCGAGCCCTGGTCTGGGAAGATCCCACATGCCGCGGAGCAACTAAGCCCGTGAGCCACAACTACTGAGCTTGCGCGTCTGGAGCTTGTGCTCTGCAACATGAGAGGCCACGACAGTGAGAGGCCCGCGCACCGCGATGAAGAGAGGCCCCCGCTCGCCGCAACTGGAGAAAGCCCTGGCACAGAAACGAAGACCCAACACAGCCAAAAATAAATAAATAAATAAATAAACTTAAATAAAAAAAACAAAACAAAAACCAGCAACAGGAATAGGATAAATAACCAGACATTGGGCATTTTTATGGTAGGGACAGAGTGCCATAAAAGGATCAAGAGGTCACACACTTCCCATCCTTGGGGCAAGGGAAACATTGCACATGTGCAGAAAGTCTCCTTGGGGGTCAAAACGGAGGGGGCACCACCCCATAATATGTGATGCTAAGGCCATCCCATAGGCCTCTGGGCTGAAATCCATCTTGGAAAAAGTTGTGCATGCATGTTGGTGAGGGTCCTAGGGCAGGTCAGTTGTGGAAAAAGAAGCCAGATAATTGGCCCATGGTAAACAAAGACCCGGAAGAACTGCCTTATATAAATGACTTCACCACCTCTTTACTGCACTCCTCCTCATTAGGGAGGACGCCCGTACCCTTTCTCTCCTGGGTGTGCCTCTCTGCCTTGCTTCTATCTTAACTAAACAAACTGTTTCTCTGTGTGCTCTCCCACTTGTTGTACTGTGCCTCTAATAATAAACTTTGTACCTGTTTTTACAGTTTTTGCCTCCGTGAGAAATGCATTTTTCACTGGTGGCAAGAGCCAGGGGGTGTGGTGGCCAGGGTTCCTGGTTTTCATCCAGGCTACCCAGGTTCAATTTCTGGGAAGGGAATTAAGATCTCACTTCTGGCCACCACTCACTGCTGCGTCCTGGAGATCAAAGCTACTTAAATAACAATAGCTGGTCTTTTTCTATGCGCTTAGAAGGCACAGTGAGGCTAAGTAAGGTGCACCAGTACAAACAGCTAATAAATATCATGGCTAGGATTTGAACCCAGACAGTCTCTCTCCAGGGCACTTGAAATCATTTTTCATGAATTATCTGATATTTAATCCTTAATATAACCTTATGAGATGATATCACTAATATAATTTTCTCACTTTACAGGTGAGGCAATAAACCTAAAGGTTAAGTAACTTGCCCAAGGTCACAGAGTTCATGGTTTAGCTGGAATTGAAACCCAGAGAGATTGACTTGTAACTTACATCTGTAATCTTTTTGAGTTAATTGACCACACAGCAATATCTCTGAAGCCACAGATACGAATTTATATTTATGAGTAGCTGGCAGGAATGGTGGCATTGTAAGTATGAAATGAAGAAAGAAAAAGTAGCCTAGTGTTTTATTGATAACTTTTTGGGCTACCTTGCTTGGATCAAGAACTTGACATACAGCACAAAGCCTAGAGACCTAAGGCTAAGAAACCATCCATTTACTGGCAAGTGGTCTGGGAAGGAAGGGTCAGGTTTCTTTTAACTTGGGGGAAAATAACCACTTATTTCCTTAATCAATCTTATAAAGGAACTGACTGATTTTTAATAAGCGTACATCTCAAGGACATAAACCCTAGAAAAAACAAACTCCAGGGGGGAAGTGTTCGCTTATTCATTTAGTATTTATTGATTACCAACTCTGTGTTATGTCTTGTACTAGGACATTGCTAGTAATTAAATATGGTTTTAACTATGCAAATTTTATGAATGAATGTACTATCTTTTAAGAGACCTTTTCCTTGAATTTAGTATTTTGAGTGAACTATTCAAGAGTAGTTTTTATCTCTTAATTATTTCTTTTATCCCATCTTCCTCTTGCTTTGGGGAAAAAAAAACAACAATATGCATTGATGTGGCATAATAGTAAGAATAACCTTCAAGGATTTTCATCTTCTCACTATTTTTTTAATGTGTGTGAAATCAGGACAGTTAGATATGCAAAAGATCTAACTTAAGAGTAAAAGAAAAAAAATAGTTCATTTAATACATCTTACTAGTCATTCCCTATGAATAATTCCCTATGGTATTTTGGCAATACGGGCTCTTGTCTAATTATAAATGATGCAATTGAAGAAGCTTCAGCTGGAGGTTGATTCTAGAGGCTAATGGACTTTCTGTGAAAGGTTTCTAACATTTAGCCTAATTTTCCACTCCTTAAAATTTTAGGGCATTACTCCTGATTACTTTCTGTAACCTACTCCGCCACCTCCTTGTTTCATGCTGGTTGTGACTCACTGTCATTCTGGATAGGTATTATGTCTCCCCACTGTGAATTATTTCTGAATGAAGCATAGTTTTAGTCTTTACATGGGCTGGTAGTTCCTATATAGAGGGATAATTGTATATTCTTCTTTTCTGAATTTGGGCTGAGTTAAACATAAGAGTACCAAATCATGTATTTGTTAATCCTTGATTTAAATGTGAAATTAAGTCTTTGAATCAGAATTCTAACGGATCATCTGAACTGTCATCAATCATTTACTAAATTCATAGGTGTGAAATCCAGGCTCATATTTCCCAATTTTCTATGACACAGAAGATTGGAATGCTTTTCCTATTTTCCATAGATATATGTCAAAATAAAAACACTCTTAAATGGATATTGAACAAAATGTTTACACAGATTTTAGGCATATAGCATCTATGTGCCATTTCTCAAAAGAGGAATAATTGTTATACTGTTGCGTGGAAACATAATGATTTTTTATGACTAGGAAATAATGTGAACTTTCTAGAGGCTGTCAATCAATAGTTTATTTTTACTGATTGACATATGTTTCTTTTAACATCTATGTAGACTCTTCAATAGGTTAAATAATTTTATTGTTGTTTCCTGATATAGCTGCTGGGCTTTCAGCACTAAATATAATACACTGAGGCAAGGTCTTTCCAGAAAAAAATAACTTCATCATGCTTATCTCAGCAATATTTTGCCATTATTTTTTGTAGATTATAACCCTGTCATATCATAGCCATAGCTGCTGGTGCTAATCTGTATTTTAGAGAGAAACAATGCAGAAGGGGGATTTACTGTAAATTTAAACAAATATTAGTTCATGAAAATTGTATATATTGTATAATGCAATTATATATTTTTTTTTCCAGAGGGAATACTAGCTAGTTACTACCTTCCACAAGGCTTAGTAGTGATTATTTCTTATTTCTAACCACACACTATCATGGAAAGTGCTATCTGGCCACATTTGAGATTTAGCACTGGGGATATGCATGTTGGAACAAATCCTTGATTAGCAGAGTTTCAAACTGAGCTGTAGGCCGCTTCTCCTGTATCCCTGCTGAGAATCACTGTGCAAAGGTTTGTCTTGACTGGCAGTCCTATAAAAGCTGGAGCTTATCTGCTATATTGCTTTGATATTTCAATCTATTTTTGGATAGATTTTATACTTTGGCACTTGGTATATTGTCTTGCCTTTGTATATACAGCTGGCGGCTGTATTAGCATTTACTGAAAGTGCTGTAGCAATTCCCACATCAAGGTAATCCTGTTCCCTAGTGTTCTTTCAGAGTAAACCCAAGGTGTTACATTTCAGGGCAGATGAAACATAACTGATATCTTTTAATCACTTAAAATCTCTGTATACACTAGTAGCAGCTGGAGAAACAGGATCTGCCATAGCCAGGCCACGTCATTATGGCCAGGTGTTAATAAATGCTCCTTTCTTTATCTAATCTAGTGGTCCTCAAATTTTAGTGTGCATTCGAATCACTTGAAGGGGTAGTAAAAACACAGATCACTGGCCCCCATCTCCAGAGTTTCTGATCTGTAGTCTGGGATGGGGTCTGAGATTTTGCACTTCTAGAAAGTTCCCTGATGATGCCGGTACTGCCAGTTCAGGGACCACCCTTTAAGAACTGGCTTATAGAGTATTGTATAACCACAGTACTTAAGGCTGTGAATGGCCCAGATCTTGGGCCCACACTGTAGAACCACTGAGCTAATACACTGATGGGCACACTTATTCTGTGACGGACCAGATAATAAATAGTATAGGCTTATGGGCCAGAAAGTCTCTGTCACAACTACTCAGTTCTGCTGTTATAGCAGGAAAGCAGCCATAGACAATGCATAGATGGATGCATGTGGCTGTGTTCCAATAAAATTTGATTTATAAAAACAGATAGCAGGCTGTCTGGCCCCTGGCCTGTAGTTTGTCGATCCCTGATCTAATTCATCAACAAGGGACTTGTATCTTTCCCAGCTCACAAATCATCTGTATCCTCTGTACTAGTTAGCAACTATGTGCCAAACTTTGAGCTAGGAGCTGTGGGGGATATATAAAAAGTATAAATCTGATTTTCCTACTCTTCTTCAAAATATTAGAGTTCAGTGTGGTATAGTCTTGAAAAATATTAGAGAGACATTAAATGCCTAGGCTAGAATAGATTTCATGATATAGGTGAATCTTGGAGAATGAGTAGAAACTAGGCAAAAGAGAGCAAAATAAATGTCTGAGAAAGGAAGGTCAGCATGAGAAAAGACATGGAGTGAATACTCAGTGTATTCTTCCAACGGGCTGTGAGGAGATCTGTGATGTGGAAAGGATTAGAAATGTTGAGAGTCACAGATGCCATTTAACTAACACTTGTTGTGCACACTCTATATATTGGCAAAGTGATAGGTCCTGGGGGCACAGCTAACCAAGGCATAGTCCTTGCCTTCAAGAATCTCAGATGTGGCTCAAGATATTTAAAAATCCCAAATTCATATGCAGTATTTGAAGAGTATATGCTTGGCTCATGGTGAGCTTTCAATGGATGTTAAACTGAAAGTGAAATTAATGTGATTGACGCCAGGGAATTTTTGTTAGTTCTTGATCAGTAGAGTGGCTTGAAGAAAGCTGTTTTAGGAAAAGCCATCCTCCATGAACTAGTAAAATGATAACCATATAAAAGAATGGTTGTTAATGATATTATATTAATTCCACAGAAACTTTGCTAAATTGGAAAACAGTGTGTGTTGGGTGGCTCTTTTGTTTGTTTTTAATTTGTTTTTATATAGTGTGACTAAGAAAATCCAAAATTAGTGTATTAATATGTTTTCATCAAGCCATCATCAGAGCTAAAGACAATTTCCAAAGAGTTGTACCATTTTGTCTTTCTGATACAAATGTATACCATTAAAAAAAAGACCTGTATAGAGAAAAATTCTCCATATGTAAGTGGGGCTTTTTATTTCTGAGATTTTATTCCCAAAACATTGGATATAGGGTTAGGATGGAGTCTATTATCAAATAAAATGTCTAGTGGGAGCTGATGGTAGGTGTTTGTGTGAGTACTTGAGTGAGAGAATCTTCAAGCTTCCTTCTCATTCCAGTATTCTGACTTTAAGTAAAATTTGAAAGGTCCACAAGGAACTAATTCAGGCAAGTTTCCCTAAGAATGTGAGAAAATCACATCTTGGATAATGCATTTCAATAGATGAAACTAGAGTTCATTTCATAGTAAGCATAATACTGAATTTGGGGTTAGAAAAAGCAAGGGGGATTTACTGAAGGCATTATTTTAGACAAGATGACATATGACTTTTCAGCTATCTAACCCATTCTATACAGTTTAATTTTTAATTAAATGCAGGGGTGCAGATGGCAGTATGCCATTTTATCTAGTTAGATGCTGACAGAGGGTTAGAAGGAAAGTTCCATGTGACTTGGATTTCCTTTGATTTGTAGCTTGACTTTTTGTGAGCATGCCTATACCATTTTTATTATGGCTTCTTCTTCATTTTCAATGTCGAGGGATAGCCAAAGCCCACATTGGTCCTAAGACAGTGATTGATTTCTTGCACACCCTTGCCCATGAGGTCCCTTTAAATAAAAATTGGGAATTGAGTAGTGACCTTCAGTCTTCTGCATTTGACAACCCTTTTATTCCCCACAAATGAGATATTCTAAAATGTCCTGAGCTGTATGTGTGAGTATGTGTGTATATGTGTATGTACTGATGATGTATGTCACTTAATCTTGCACCAAGGACTTTATTTGGTAATAGGTGGGTCCAGAAAGCTTATCATTTTTGTATTAAATGATTTATATTATCTTATCAAGAAGCTCTGAAATTTATGAGAAAAGAAAGGGGAGTTGGATGGGGCTTCCACATTGTATGAATCTGTGGGATCTACCTTAAGTAATTTTTCCCTGAATGCAGAAGGAATTTAAGAAAAACTGCAGAAATATTATTTTACTCTGTATTTTGGTAGTTGAGTACTTTATGACACATTATTTCCTGTTATATAAAGCTTCAGGGAGATTTGAAATTTTCAAATGAGGTGGAAATAATTAGGAGAGCAAAGAGAAAATAAACTAACCTAATGAACGGGCAAGATTTTTTTCCCTAGTCACAAGCTTCTGCAGTGCTGCAAGTTGACCTTCATTGAAGAAAATAATAGCTTATTTGGGGTGAATAATGTTAAAAAGAAAATAAAAACATAGTGTAACTTTCAGATATCTCAATGCTACGATAAAAATATAAAATTAAAGGGAGGAAGTAAAAAAATAAGTGGTTCTGTAATTACGGCATTATTACTTAATATCACAGTCCCTAAATATAAAATGTAGAATAACCAATTTTGGCATTAGAAGATATAAAATAATAGGGAAGGACTGCCAATGTCCTAAAATACTACATGATATCAATTATTGAGGAACTAGTACATGTTAGGAAATACGCTAAGCACGTTATTATATACAATGTCTCCAATTCTCACAATAGTTCTTCAGGTTACCTATTTTCATCCTAAATTTAAATTGATATTTAAAGAATAACAGAAATTACCCAGGTCACACAGGTATTCAACAGAAGAACCAGGCTATCAGTCCTAGATGTGTTCTTTCTACTATATATTTCTTCCTTTGGTTAATCCTTTCTTCCAAAAAACACAAGTCACTGTGTCCAGTTATGTGTCTTCTGCTTTATCTTTTACAGTGTTTAGTAGTGCATGGCACAAGGTAAGTGTCCCACTTAGGCTAGCTAAATTAAGGTGTACACACGTGAAAATGAGATCAAGAGAGGAAAGTATTAGTGTGTTTGTATATATATTTGTCCTTGAAATAAAATGCTGTGCTTTAAAAAAATGTCTACATTTTATACATTCTTGACTTCCAAAAAAGAATGAAGAATTTTAGGCTGCTTACACTAAAAAGAAATGATAATGTAACTTCTAAAAAGCATTAACTAAAGAATAAAATTCAGGAGCCAACTGATAAATTATATAATTCAACTCTCCCAATTGAAATTGATCACCTCTGTTTTTTGATTTATGAACAGGAAATGAGCTTTGACTGTTAGGCACCTGGATGAAGAGCCCTGGATTCAGCTTGTCAGAGTCCTGTGACCTGCAAAGACCCTCTGGTTGCACTAGGATCATTTGACTGAAGTAAGATCTAATTGCTTTAATTAGAATGTAAGACTTTTACTGTTGAATCAACTTTTAATAAGGTGATTTGGCATACCTCTATAATGTGCCAATAGCTGCTAATTTTGAAAAAAGAGAAGAGTGTGAGTATCATTCTGTGGCAAAATCATATTATTCTAATTTCTGTTCATCTTTTATTTCATGGAATTGAGCCCAGTTTTTTTTGGAAAGCATTACCTAAATTTAATTTCTGTGTGGCTGTTGAAATTGGTACAGTTTCGTTGCCTTTGTGGTATCAATTGCTTTTTATACAATTGTAATTTTATTGTAAGTAATCAAATTAGTCTCTCTTTCTTTTTTTTTTTTAAGTTTAAGTTGACCCACTATTTTATTTTAAAATGATAACAACAATGCAGTTTGTGCCATGATACAGCAAGGCTTTGCTTTTCTTATTTATTCCAAGTTTATACAGGTCCAATGACCTTTTGGAACATCTGTCTGTGTATGGCCACACATAGACTGTGAACTTCCATCTAGGCATTAGAGTTAAAAGACATGTTTTAAAGATAGTTCATAGTTCTTCCTGGAAACACTCCTATTTTGAGCAGATGATGCCAGTATATGATTGAAATACTTTTTTCTGTAAAGCACTAGCTGCAATCAATGTTCCAATGCTGGTTCAGGCTTACTATGTATAAAACTTTACGTGGCATGGATGATGCAAAGGCCTACAAGACAGCACAGAACCAAGTGCTAGGAAATCTGAGCAGACCCAGCATGACCACCAACATACTTTAGGAACTTAGATGAATCACTTAACCATCTGAGTATTCCCTCGGTTTTGAAACGAAGGGGCTAGATTAAACAAGGAAAGGGTGGCAAATTCTTGAGCTTTCAAGGTCAGACATATAACATATGAATTGTATGGAGTGGCTGGGTGTGAGACAATAGGGAATAGTGAGCCTGTGGGGAAAGAGGCTGTGCCCCTTCTAAAGCCATTCAGGTTCAAGTATTTTAAAGCTGGACAAAGAAGTAAATTGTGTGGGGTGAGGAAGGGGGAAGCAGGAGGTTGACTGGACTTGGCTGTTGGATTGAGTAAATTCTAAGGTCATTTCCAACTCAATATATGTTTGTAAAATATTTTTACTATGCAAAACACAATATTGCCTAGCATCTGTTGAGCTCTGTGTGTGTTCCTTTTTAAGTAATTAAAAATAAATAAGTAAAATAAAATTAAATAGTTTTTGGTTTGAATCTCCGTTTGAACTGTACATTAGAAATGGAGGGAAAGGTGATTTTTTGACCATAAAGTACTTAAATAATTCATCGGTTTAATATTTTACTCTGAGGGTTTTTTTTTTTTTCTTTAAGTGACCTAGAGTTAGAACTTTGAATCCAGTACCATAATCAAAGAATAAAACGTATTCTGTAAATTACCAGTTAGCAACTTCTTTCTTACTGAGTATTCACAGTAAAAAAATCATGTGAACAAGTAAAGGAGAGTCATACCACCTGTTTGGGACTAGTTTTATGATTTTTTAAGGAGTACTTAAAAGTTCTAGTGTCTTTTGATTAATATTTTAATTAATATTTTAAAACAAATATTAGTTTATACGGAAAAATGATAGTTGTAGTTTAAATAAGTATATTTTCTAACAATTTTCTAGCTCCATCAGTTTTGCTTTTTAATTTTTATTTATTTATTTATGGCTGTGTTGGGTCTTCGTTTCTGTGCGAGGGCTTTCTCTAGCTGCGGCAAGTGGGGGCCACTCTTCATCGCGGTGCACGGGCCTCTCACTATCGCGGCCTCTCTTGTTGCGGAGCACAGGTTCCACACGCGCAGGCTCAGTAATTGTGGCTCACGGGCGCAGTTGCTCCGCGGCTTGTGGGATCTTCCCAGACCAGGGCTCGAACCCGTGTCCAGATTCTCTACCACTGTGCTACCAGGGAAGCCCAGTTTTGCTTTTTAAAAACTTTTTTTTCCTTTTTACGGCCCTGACATATATTTATTTCTTTTTATCACATTTTACTGCCTTTTAAACCCATATTTTAGTTGAGAAAATAAGTACATTTTATCAGATGCAAATGGTAATTAGGTTACAAGCCTAGTAGAAGACGGGAAGTGGGCCAAGTCAATATACTCTGGGAGTCTTATCTATTCTTTTTGGCACAATTCAAATCAGAATTTATGTCTACAAGAAAACTGAACTCATGACTGCAGGGAGCCATGTGTGTTATCCCAGTGATAAAGGGAGAATTAGAAGGAACTGGGATTCTTATGCCTTTAGTTGGGCCCTCTCAATAGCTGCTTCTTTCTTTGTTTCTTGTATAGTTTTTAATTTCATGACCATGTGCATTTGTAGAAGTATGCAAGTTACTTCACATATGATCAATTTGAGAATGGCTGTATCGTGTGAGGTATGCTAGATCTTTCAGATAATTTTTTTCACGTGTTAATAGAAACTGTTACTGCCCTAAGATATATAACTTTGAAATAATGTTTTAAGAGGCTTTTGCGACCTAATGCAAGTTCATGTGCCTGATGCACAGTGAGGCCAAACTGAAACATTGGAATTTGAGGCAGAGAAAGGTTTATTGCAGGGCCATGAAAGGAGAATGGGCGGTTGGTGCTTAAAAAAAACCCCGAACTCCTGGAAGGGTTTCAGCAAAGCATTTTTAAAGACCAGGTGGGGGTGGGAGTGGGTCTCAGAGTATGTGATCAGCTCTTGCACAATTCTCTGATTGGTTGATGATGATCAATCCTTAGGCGCCAGAAAGATCTGGGAGCTATGTGTTCTTAATCATCAAGTAGTTAATTCCTTCCATTTGGTGGTGGTCATCTGAAAAACTCAGGAAATATGCATGAGATACTATCATCTGGTTACTTCAGAGAGGAGCTATAGCAGAGGATATGGGAGAAGAGTCTGTCCCCAGAAGGCCCCATAGGGTCCTGCTAGGTTACACTTTCACATTAGATGTTATAGTCCAGCCATGTTGTCATGTAATGTATTTTCTGTCCGTTTCTTTGATAACCAAGTCAAAACTGAAGTACTTGGATGTTAATGCTCACTGGTTAGATCTGTTCCTTCACTGACCCACTACATCTGACATTAACAAAAAGTATCAGCTCTTTTTTCAAACATACTTGATTTCTTCTGAAGGCTCCACATATTGTGGAAAATAAAATAAGCATATATGTGAAAATGTCAGCAGATATAATATAAGGTAAACTATACAGGGAGGCTTCTAATGATGTTATCTTATTATCTTGTTTTATAGAGGCATTTAAAAATAAAAAAGATTACCAGTGTGAGCAAGCATTCTCTTTATACTCTTCAAGGAATAAATTCATATATGTTTATCTTCAATGCTTTAGTAACACACAGAGTATATGGACAAAGTAGACATTTAGACAACAAACTCAATCATTTCTATATTATTTTTCTAGATTTTAGAGAATTGATGACAGAAATGTCTAATCGATTGCTAGATCACTGATTCTCAACATGAGAATAAAGTAATGCAAGCTTCTAAACTGAGGTAGTTAATTGCTACCTTTCGTGTATGTACACCTCATCAGTGATTCTGAAACTAAGAACCCTCAGACTAGAATTCCCTTCATGCTATGAAAGATGCTCTGACATGCACTCATGTTAAGACATGAGTTCACCTTTAGCATTTGACATTTGTTAGTCATGGCCTTCAAATTGTTTAATTAAAATCAAAGTGCCGTTGTTTGTAATAACCCAGAAAGAATGGGTATGAATTAAATTAAATGTTTTTTAAAAACATGACAGTGGATTTAAGAGTACCGTAGCTCCTGTGTGAATGTTGCAGTTGTTTGAACAATTTTATGAAATATTCTTATTGTCAAAATCTAATTTAAGGTTTAATGATGCAGTAAAGTTGAGATGTTCACAAAGAAACCAGCATAATAACAGTAAAAATTTAGCCATAGTTGAGTACAATCTAACCAAAATTTTCTGGTCAATTAGATTTGATTGTGCTGAACAGTGACAAACTACAGAAGTAATTAGAAATCACGTATTAGTGAGTGGCTGGATGCTGGAGTCTGTTAAAGCCATTTTATGCTGCCTGAGGTTTACCACCCCTTCCTGGGTCTCTTTAAACTGAAGCAGATGCAATTATCCCAATTTTTATTTTTCTTGAGGTTCTCACTAAACTGTTTAATAAATGTGATTTGTTCTGGAATTGACTATTTTATTTTCTTTAAGAGGCAGCCTTTCCTTAGGGTACAAGACTAATAAAAAAAAATAGGGCAGTTAAATGATCTAATAACAGCATTTCAATGGAAAAATAAAGCCTAGTATCATAAATAGCCTTATAACACTCATGGGCTCTGCATTTCTAACCCAATGGATTGAAATAGACCCTTGTTTGATATTCTAAGTCCCATGCAAGGGATAGATAAGGAAGAACACTGATGGCAAAAGTCTTGAGGAACTTTTTATAATCTGTCCATAAGTACTCCCACACCCCCAATGTAATTTCATCTAAACAATGTGTTTTTTTAGTTTATCTACTCAGCATGAGATTAGCTTTGTTAGGAGAAGACTTATAGTCTATTGCCTTTAAAGTACATTTTAATAAATTCATTGAAATATTTTTTTTGTTTTGAGCTATATCATACACTTACCTAATATAAAATGCATAAAGTAATTTAACCGTAATAAATATTTGAATTTCATTGTACCATTTATAGTAGAAATGGTAATTTTTGTATTATTAGAATTTGTCCTTGAAAGCTAAAATGATATTAATTTTTAAACTTTTTCTTTAAGAATGTTGTATTTCTCTCAGAAGACAATTTTGAAATAATTTCCTTTTTATTCTAAAGAAATGAAAGAACAGCATTCATATAGGGAATGAAAGGTCAGTCATTAAGAGCTAAGTGATATTTTTTAAAGAGGAAGAGCCCCAACTCATTAACTTTAGCTTTATACAGGTAAATCAATTGTTACATATCTCTTGCCTGATCTCATAAGTTTTTTGAAGCTTTTTACATATACTTCTTCATATAAATTTCAAAGATACCAACTTTTAACCATATTAATCAGTTCGGCAGCAATTCATTTACTACTTGATACTGAAAATTATCCACACAAGTAGCTTCATTTCCTTATATAACTGAAATACATCTGTAACATTTCCTTGCAAATTTGACATGTGGTCTCTTGTTAACTTACATGGTATGAATTTCATACCTGTGTATATATGAAGTGCTTTCTTATCCTTGAAACATCTTTTTATATTTGCCTTTCCAAGAGAACTATTTCTAAAATTGATTTTTTTTCAAGCTGAGTGTTCACCTTTTAAATAAAAAGTTGTTAGTACTACTGCAAAACTCATTCTCTTATTTCTTTTGCTCTTTTACATATAAAATATTTTCTCCAGAGGTAACATGTTAATATTTTAAAAACTATTCTTTAAAACTTTTCAAAGACAATTTCATACAAATATTTATGCTGAACCTTTTATATGCCAGATACTTTATTGGGCACTAGAGGAACAAGGGTAATTATGCTATACTACTTTCCCTAACAATGTTCTCTGTTTTGTGGGGATACAAATAATTACAATGTAGTGTGATATTGTACTGTGAGCATGTAAAAAGTAGCACAGGGTGGGAGTGATATTTTTTAACTCCCAAATACTTATTTCCAGCCCAGATCAATCTCTTTGGCTTCAGATTCAAGTATTAGGGTGATTGGTTTTTTAGAGAGCCATCTTGTCATACCATGCCAGTCCAAAAAAACCAATATAACATAACATCACACAATGTAATGTAATTATATGCATGCATGTTATTACTTTAACATTAACATATGAAAAAAGACATTTATTTGAAATTATATAATATTACTTATTATTTACTTTTCTGTTACATAATTCCTAGTAAACAAAATTGCAGAATAGTTAAAATGGCAATTAGCAGTAATAAACAGGACTAATTAAACAAATAGTATGTATAAAAACAATATTTTTATAATGTTTCATTCTATCCTCTGATATAGCAGTTTATTTTAACTATTTTTTGAACTTTTACTGGATATTTAAATTTTAGAAGCTATATTACTGTGAATCTTTAAGATAAATAAATTTGAGATTGTAACAGGAGAATTTAGAAGCAAACCAAGTAAGCACAAATTACCTACATTTAATACAAAATAACAATGGCATGTTTCTTTCTGTCTCATGACACAGTAGGAGATTTTTACTCTTTCTGTTTCCTTTTCTGATAATGCTTCTCTGAACTGCCTGCAGGCTTTAGGTCATCATTCTTCTTGTGAGTAGTACTGGTAAAACTGAATACAGTCACATGTAAAACTGATTTTGATTCGAAACTCTGCTCTTGTCAAGCCCTCTTTATACTAATCCTGGTTATCAGGCCACTGTGATAGCACCAAGCTAAATATCCTCTCAACAAAATCAGTTAATTACTTAAGAGTTTAACTCCTTGCGGCAGCAAGTGTTTACACCTGCTAGAAATAGATTCCAGATGTATCTATACACTCTGTATCTACAGGCTTGTTTTGGCGGGCAAGCTGTTTGTCAACCAGGTCTTTTGCTTCTATAAATTTACCGTACAGTCTAACCCTGTGGAAAATAGCCATCATTTCAAAAAACTTTAGAGCACTTTGTATGACACCGTAAGTTAAACCTCTCTTTCTCAGGGATAATGGTTTTAAAGTACAGAGATAATTTGAACTTACAAAAATGGATTCCAAATAAATTACAGTTTTAGTTAAAAAATGAAAAAGTCCTCGTTAAACTTGGCTTTCCTTTTCTGTTGATATTTTTTGGAGTTTTGAAGTAGTCTGTGAGTGTTTGTCTCAGCCTGAATATCAAACAACTTAGATGCAGTCAGTTCATTTTTCTCTAGATTTCCTTATGGCCACTCAGAGTTCATCAGACAGATTTAAAGAAACAGCCCATAAATGTCTCTTGTTTTATTATTTATTTTTCCCTTTCTTCATTCTCATCCTCAATATATTTCCAAATTAGAGAAGATCATTATTCTTGTCCCATACTTTGGAAATGAATTTATGGCAGGATAACATTTTAACACTTTGTGTGTGGCCAGTGACAATGGTAGCCATTTGTAGACTCATGTCTAGGGAGGATACATTTCTCCATTTCTGTAAAGTCCAAAATCTCATTAACTACTTCTGCACATTGAGGAAACTGAAAAATGATCAAAAAAGCTTTCATTATGAAAACCTCAATTTCACAGGTAGGTAAAACACACCCCCTTTTAGCAGTAGTGTATGTGTATAAGGTATGCAAGATACTTAGCTGGCAATATCTTTGCGTTTTCTTTGGTCAGAAGTTTATAGGCTGATTGGGATTTGTCAAGACTTACATTCACACTGTCTGCCAAATAATGCAGATAGCTGAGTGTGGTAGGCAGAATAATGGCCTCATTAAGATGTTCACGTCCTAATCCCTGAAATCTGTGAATATGTTATGTTACAAAACAAAATGAGATTAAGGTAGCAGATAGAATTAAGTTTGCTAATCAACTACCTTTAAGTCAGGAAGAATATCCTTGAATATCCAGGTGGGCCCAGTGTAATCACAGGGCCTTTAAATGTGGAAGAGGGAGGCAGAAGAGTCAGTGTCAGAGTGGTGTGATGTACAGATTCAACCAGCCACTGGTTGCTTTGAAGATATGAGGGAGCCTCCAGACAAAGAATGGAGGCGGCCTCTAGAAGCAGGAAAAGTCAAGAAAACAGATTCTCCCCTAAAGCGTTTAGAAAGGTAAAACCATGGTAATACCTTGATTTTTAGCCCTGACGCCTTGATTTTAACCCAGTGAGAGTCATTTCAGAATCCTGACCTCCAGAACTTTAAGATAGTAAATTTGTGTTGTTTTATGCCATTAAGTTTGTGGTAATTTGTTACGACAGCAATAGAAAACGAATACAGTGGGCAAAGTCTAGTTTTTATTTGGACAAGGTATTACCCTTCTTTATCGTCTCTGTGGTTTTATGATATTCTTATAATCCTCAAGAAGATGATTTAAAACTCCATTTTTCCAAATCAAAGCACCTAAGAGCTAGAGGGAAATTTTTTTCATTGTTGATGTGATTCAGTGCATCACTTGATATACAGTACTGTAAAAAGCATGATTGTTAATAAGGCCTGACTAAATCAGGTCTATGCTGCAATAGGCCAACACATCAATTATCAAAACTTCTCCTTTTGTTTGCCTACATGGTTGCAACCTCTGAAACAGGAAATGTATCTTTATTCATGTTGACAGAATAATCAAGTGGATGTAGGATGTGTGTTTATTCTTGTGGTGTGCCCACAGACCAATACAGTAGCTATTTTTGACTGAGCACTGGTGTTTTGGGGGAGATAAAAAAAAGTTTGATTGATTTAGAAGTACTTGCTTGTTTAATCTAGAATCTGCAAAATTTAGACTCCCTAGGTGCTTTCACATCCTCTTTTCCACTATGCCCAATCCCCAATTCCTTTCTGCCTTTTGTATAGAATGCTCTGTCTTGGTTACTTTCGTCCCTAATCCAGTTGTATGTGTCTTTCTATCCGTTAATAAAATAATACAGTTGTCTGGATTATGCTGACACTGGCATTATAATAATTCTCATTTCATTATCTGAAGTCTTGGAAAATGTGGTCACAATATGCACAATGTTAAAATTAAACTAGCTTTACCTTAATACAAAGTACATAGTTAATCCACAGGCAAAGTGAAAGTTGACTGTTAATGCTCACAATTACAATACATTTAGTTTGCAAACATAAGTAACATCACTCAGTCATGCAACAATGGATATTTCATTATTATGAACTACAAATCAGAGTTGACAACGTCCGTGATCAGAAAAAAAATTAGTGGCAGTAACTACTGAAAGTGAATCATCTATGCCATATCCATTTGAAGCTAAATAGAGTACTACTTTTAGGCTCAATTTTTTTGGCTGCTGTATGTATTTTGTACTTTCCCCCTAACCTTCTGTACCCATTTCTGAAAATCAGGATATTTTGCACCCTGAGGAGGGGTTTCCCAGGATGTGGGAATTTTAATGCTGAAACCTAAATAGTGTCAGGCAAACCTGAATCATTGGTCACTCTAAGACCAGTGAATAGCTTTGGATGTGATTGGTATTCAACATATCTAAAAATTAGTCTTCTTTCCCATAGATATGATGACAATATATTTTCTCTCTTGGTGTATTGCACTAAACTGATCACACCAGAAGCATAGGAATCATTGCATTACATCTCTTAATCCCCTTTTCAGTAATTCACTAAGTCCTAAGACATATTTTAAAGTATGTTTCATTTTATTTTATGAATATCAATGCCTTCCCACAGTTCCAAAAATTATATATATTAAAAGATATACAGAGAAAAGTTTGTCTCCTTTCTGCCTCGTTCCCAGTCTTTTCAGTTTCCACCTAGGCTAAAGCAGTCATTACTGTGATCAGTTTCGTATGCATCTGTATGAATATACATGCAAAGACAGATACCATTTTTTATTCTGTCTTCCTGGGTAAAAATCACTGTCATTTGAAAAAGAAAAGAATGGGCATCAGATAGCAGTCAGAGGTTCTTAGCAATTCTAAAATGCACCTGGGTAAATATTTGCCAGCCTATTACCTAGAAGGTTAAAAAAAGTATCTTGAATTAAGTTGAAGTCCTGGTTCTGCTCTTTGGGTATAACTCCCCTGTTTTTGTGCTCCATGGATTTTGAATTTTTGGCTTTACTTTCTGGAAGGACCTTTCATTTTCATTATCCTCCTTTGTTACATAAAGAAGGTGTTGGCAAGTATTCACTTATTGGTGACTGAGCAGCTTTCTTAGCCTGCTTCCCCCCACAGGAAGTTGTAAGCTTAGTGGTCTTTTACATGTCTCATCTAGTCACAGTCTATTAGCAGATACAACTCTCTCAAAACATTCTTTCCCCCAAGTATGTTTGATTCCAGTCAACTGTGTATGCCAGAAGCCAGTTGACTCTCTTGGATATTCTATGTATGCAATTATATTTTTATGTTGTCTGCAGTTAGTAATAGTTTTACCTCTTCCTTTCCAAAATATTTATTTATAATTTTTTTAATTTAATTTTTTGGCTTATATTTCCAGTACAATGTTAAGTAATACTGATGACTGAGAGCTTTTCCTTGTTTTTGATTTTGTTGGTAATGCTTCTAGTGTTGTCCTACTAAACATGACAGTGGCTTTTGGGCTAAGCTAGATATATTATATCATATAAAGTAAATTCTCATCAGTTTTATTTTATCGAGTATTTTAATCCAAAATGGTTATTTGAATTTTGACAAATGGCTTTTCAGTCTTTTATACAAAAAGAATAAAATGTTTTTCTGAAATCTATTAATTTGCTATAAAAATTTATTAATAGACTTCCTAATATTGAAAATTCTTAAATTCTTGTAATAAACCTCACTTGGTCATGATGTAATGTTATTTTTGTGTATACCTAGATTTTATTTGCTAATAATATTGAATTTAGGATTTTCCTTTGATATTCATAAGTGACATTGACTTGGTTCCTGTGTGTGTACATGCAGTCTTTGTTGGATCAGGATGTTTTCTTCATTACCCTATATTCTGGAGAGATTTTAGAAGCCTTGAAATTTTTGATCTTAAAGATTTTAAAAATTTCCCTGTGAAACTATCGAAGACTGCTGCTTTTGGATTTATCTATTGACAAATTTCTCCATTTCTTCTATGTAAATCAGTCTTTAGATTTTCTGTCTCTTCTGAAGTTAATTTTGGCAAATCATATTGTCTTAGAAAATTATCCATTTTATTTAGATTTTCAAGTTTACTCGCATGGTGTTTAGCAGCATTATGATTCTTTTAAGTTTATTCTGACTGTGGTTATCTTTTATTTATTTTGTATATTTCTACCTTATTCCTTTCTAAAAAAAATTTTGGCTCTCTAGTGATTTTCTTCTTTTCAAATAATCAGCTTTTGAATTTATTTATTAATTCTACTATGTTTTTAGCTTTCTTATTTACTGCTTTTTCCTTTGTTAATTTGTTCTGTTTTGCTTCAATATAATTTGACATTTCTTTTCTAACTCGAAATCAATTTTCAATACATTATTAGTGATTTTCTTATGGATAAAATACTTAAGAATAATAATTACCCCCTAAGCAATGTGTTTATCTTTTAAGAACTACATTTTGCAGGAGGAGTAGGAGTTATGTAGTCCGTATGTAGCTCCATAAAAAAATGTAGATACATGTAGAGGCATAAAGCAGTATGGCATGTTTTGCTAGAGCAAAAATCTGAATGGGATACTACTGTAGATTAAACTGAGCCAGATTATGGAAAGCCTTTTTACAGATTTATTTGTGTGTACTCTGATGTTAGCTTTTCCATGCATATAAGACTTGTGATGTATAATTAACATTTATGTATCTATCTGTATGTGTGTTTTGTGTTTGTATGTATTTCTAATAATTTTCTAACAAATTTACTATGTTGTTGATCTCCTTTTTTCCCTTAGGATTTTATTCTAAAATTAGTAGGGAAGTTTAAATGACAGTGCGATTTTTAAAAATTTCCTTCCCGTTTATCATCTTTAAATTAGTTTTAAAATTTTAGAGTTATACTTTTAATTCTTTTGATTTATGGGGAAAGAGGCAAGTATTGTATCTTAAGTTCATGCTTTTTATAATAAGTAGGAGTACTCTGAAGGACTAAATAGCTATGCAACCTCTGGCCATTAGGAGTGCTAAGAAGGCAAGCTTGAAAGGTATATATGTGTGTGTGTGTGTGTGTGTGTGTATGAAAGTTTAGAGTTGTTTACATTTCCCCTCTTCTAGCCATTGGTTATCCTTTGTCTGTTCTAGCAAAGTGACTGCTATGGATTGAGTTGTGTCCCCCCCCGACCCCCAAATTGTAAGTTGAAGCCTTAACTCCCAATATGATGGTATTTGGAGTTTGGAGAGGGGTGTCTTTGGAAGATCATTAGGTTTAGATGAAACAATGAGGGTGGGACCCTCATGATGGGATGGATTAGTGCCTTAAAAGAGACACAGAGAGCTTGCTTTCTTTCTTCCTCTCTCCACCTGCATGCACCACAAATCAAAGGAAGGCCATGTGAGGACACAGCAAGAATGTGGTTGTCTGCAACCCAAGGAAAGCACGTGCACCAGACACAGACCCTGCTGGCACCTTGTTCTTAGACTTCTAGTCTCCAAAACTGTGAGGAATACATTTCTGTTGTTAAAGCCACCCAGTTTGTGGCATTTTATATGGCAGTCTGAGATGACTAAGACAATGATTTATAGACGTCTCTGCTAGCTATTGTGTCTTTTTCAAAGTAGTAAAAAGATAATCATTTTTACCATGGTAGTGATTAATATGGGAGGTTGGATATATTTGGAAAATGGGATTGTTTTTGTATTTTCTTTAAAGATACATATCTTTTTTAAAATAGATCTTTATTGGATTATCATTGCTTCACAATACTGTGTTACTTTCTGTTGTACACCAAAGTGAATCAGCCATATGCATACATATGTCCCCATATCCCCTCCCTCTTGCGCCTCCCTCCCATCCTCCCTATCCCACCCCTCTAGGTCATTGCAAAGCACCTAGCCGATCTCCCTGTGCTATGCTGCTGCTTCCCACTAGCTAACTATTTTTAAAAGGCATATCAAGAAGGATATGCAGAGGTATAGTAAAAAAATGTGAGTTTATAAAATGAAAATATTTTATTAAATTTCCAATTTGGAAATTATTACTTAATAGGCTTAAATTCTTGGAAATTCATGATTCCTGTGTGAATGAAGATTGGCAAAGTATGAAATAAGGACAGCATATTTCCACATATGCAAAATTACAGAACTGTTTTTTTTAACATTGGGGATTTTGAATTGCTTGCTTAACAGTGGTTCAAAGTGGGTTGGGTTAGAATATGAGTATCATTAGAAGAGTTTGCCTTGTGATTCATACCTATAACTGTGGTTTTACATTTTTCAATCCTGTTCCACTCAAGGGATATGACACTGTCATTAATAATGGCAGCTAAGAATGCTTTTCATGTTTTACATCACTTAATCCTTACTACCATTCTTTGTGAGAGGTTTTATTATCCTTATTTTGCAACAAGGAAACTGAGAGTAAGAAAGGGTAGGTGCCTCTTCCAAATTTATATAACTACACTGTGGCAGAGCTAAGATTTAAATTAATTTATACCCTTAACCATTGAATCAAGATTTTTTGAGTATGTGGCTAATGAGCTTCTCCATTTGGTCAAAAATCTGATCAAGTTAAGGTTCAACAAACTTTTGTTTTTCTTAGTTTGTTACACATTTTTGTTACATTTTTGTGAAATGCCAGATACCTTCTTTAAAAAAATTTTTGAGCTGCCTCTGCTTTGCTTGTGTCCTAAACACATATATAGTCTGCCTTTGAATAGTCCAGTTCTGCATACTGGCAGATAATTTAACAGAGAGAGCAAGGCACATGGTAAGTCTTGAGAGAAACAGGACATATTTCCTGTTTCCAATGACTACTAGAAATTATTTTCTTACAATACTTATTTTATAAAACAGCAAAGTGAATAGTTTATCCTTGACTTTAATAATCCTCATCAGATTTAAGACATTTTCCTGATATATAATAGTTAGAATATTTCTAATCAAAATATCTTTTAATGTCTGTAATTCCACTTGCCAGTATGGTCCCAAATACGAGTCTGCACGACCATCATTCTGCTGTTGCAATTTCTAAGCAGTAACTTTGTTCATAGGTCCATTGTGTAGGCTGAGGTTTTAATCCTGTAGCCTGCTGTGTTTATTGATCTATTTCTTAGTAATTCCATATCAGGCAATCACACGATTCACAAACTGTCTAGGAGGGAAGAAACACACACATTTCCATCAGCAGGAGATTGAAGTAGTCATGCATTTAGAGGCTATACTAAGGATTTTAGCCTGGTCTGCGTTATGTAGAATGATTGTGAAGCACCACAGTGAGACTTTTAGACCAATCAAAATTACAGCTTTCTTGTTCTAAAATATGAATGTTTCTTTAAAGAATCATTTTGGTATTTGCCTAAGGTTGTTTTCTCCTTCAGTTTGAATAGGATGTGAAATTTTCTAAGTCCAAATTAGGTGGTTAGCCAAGCAGTAGTCAGTAATGTTCAGTCTTTGCTCTCAAACGTGCTTTTTCCATTTCGTGGCTCTGCTGAGTGTCTGGACTTCTGCTATGTATTCTGGGCCAGGCAACGTTCAGCTATTCTGATGTCACCTCTGCTCCATCTACTGGAATAATGATTTTTACGATGTGCACTCTTTAGCGAAATCACTATTTTTATAATGGCTTTTTAAGGAAGTTTGTCAAAAGCCTGGTGCCAAAGAACATTAAAGTTATTTAGTTAAATTGAGAAACCTCAGAGCAGAATTAAGATGAAACTATTAAATTAATCCTATTCTTTTGCACTCAAATATATGCAGCCAACACTGTCTTCTGTCGTGGAAAGATAGAGCACTGCTTTGCACTGAGGGAGAAGCCGGTGCATGAGAGCAGAGAAGTAGGTGAATTTTGAAATACAGTGGTACTGCAGTGTTCGACTCGCTCTGATTCCTGATCTCACAGCCAGCCACAGAGAGCTATTTGTTCTCAGATATGCCCTGACCTCTCGTGTCTCCTTGCCTTTGTCCATGTTCTTCTTTCTTCTTAGAGCCCACTTCTCAACCTTGCTTACTTGGAAAACTCCTATCTCCCATTTTTCAAGATTCCTGACGTTCTTTTGTATTTCCTGATACCCTTAGGCAGAAAAAAAGAGTTCTCTTCTCTGTGTCCCTATAGTATGGCCAATCTATTTCTGTTTTAGCATTTTTCACAAAATAATTATCTCTATATATCTGTCTTCGTTCATTAGACTCTAAACTTCTTGAAGGCAACAGAATTGTGTATTGTTGTCACTTCTGATCAACTGCCTTTGTTAAGGAGGGGAAGTTCCAATACTTGGAGATCACTTTGCTTGCAAAGTGTTTGGATAGAAGTACTCAAGTCCAGAGAAGTTAAGCAAAGCACCTTTGTTCTGCATAAGAATAGCTAAAAGATTTTGGGCAGGTGATGGCAAAGACACCAAAGGCAGGGATTCCATGGCCGAGGCAGCCAGTGAACAAGGCTGGGGTATCACTGAGGGGTGGTCATGCTGCAGGGTAGTCTGGGTAGATGCTTAGCCAGAGAGACCTTGGCAAATAGACATGACTTAGGAGCATTTTGGAAGTGGGAGCCTATGGCATGTAAAATGCTCACCTTCTCTGACTTTTCTACAAAATAGTCTCCATTGTTCACCATTGATTTTTGCTGCTAGAACATAGTTTGAGGAAACAAAAAGAGGTGCTATTTTTTTCCTTGAGGTTAGCCTGGGGTGAAAGCAGAGATAACATGTCTAGGGATAGACAGACCTCTAGTTTCCAGTGAAAACCTCAGAACTGGCAGAATGCCTGGGACATGATGGTACTCAATGAATCGATGAGCAAAGGAATGAATGGTGAATTCTTAGCAAAATGCAGGAGGAGCCAGTAGAGTAATTGATTTTAATGTTTTTTTTCCAGAAATTCAAACTTCTTTAAAATTAGCAAAGGAGGGGAAAATGCACATACTAGCCTGAAAAGTTACTACCGTTGTCCCTTGCAGCTGCAGGAAGCAAGGTCTGTGAGCTGGCACCTTCACTTGCCTCAAGACCTCAACAACTCACAGCAGGGACCAGCCAGCATCCCTGACCTGGCTCCTTTCAGTCCTCAAAAAGAGACAACCACAGAGACCCAGTTTCACATTTTAGAATCTTTCCTCACCCTCTTGATGAAACACAAATCTCCCCGGGGTGTAATGTATCTTATTTTTTTCAAGGAGACAGCATGATTTCGTGAAAGACAGTGGAGGAAATCTGTTTAGATCCTTGTACCAGCACCTTCTCACCTTCATTAATTACCTTCAGGTTAATTGATGGAATAATAACATATAAAACTAGTAAAGAGCTAGGGATATAGTAGATATCCTTTCCTTCTCCTCCCTTATCTGTTGGCTGTACCCTTGGCATAAGAAGTCATCAGATATGCCAAGGGTCAATTTTGATAGAGTGAATGAAGTACATGTAGCAGGAACACTTGAGGGTAGCATCCCGGGCACAGGATGAGTACCTGAAAAAGGAGGAACCTCAGGCTCAGAAGACAATTGCCGCTTGCCCAGTGCTGCCTTAGGCTTGCCTTTGGGGTGGCCTTTTGCCATGCTTTCATCAGAGGCTTAGCAGCATAGGAAGCCTGTCCAGGAGCACCAGCTTTATGCTCGTGCAGTCCCTGCTTAAACTATAGGTTGCTATAGACTGCATGTGTGTCCCCTAAAATTCGTACATTGAAATCCTAACCCCCAAGGTAATGGTATTAGGAGGTGGGACCTTTGGGTGGTGACTAGGTCATGAGGGTAGAGCCCTGATGATTGGGATTAGCGCTCTTATGAAAGAGACCCTAGAGATCTAGCTCGTCTCTTCCACCATGGGAAGATACAGAGGGAAGATGCTGTCTATGAACTACAGAACAGGTCCTCACCAGATGCTGAATCTGATCTTGAAATTCCTAGCCTCCAGAACTGTGAGAAATTTCTGTTGTTTCTAAGCCCCCCTGTCTATGGTATTTTGTTATAGCAGCCTGAATGGACTAAGGCAGAGACATTTTCGTATTGTTGAATGGCTTAATGGTCTTGTAATGTGGATGAATATTTGGTCTGTCTAGGATGGGTTTAACACTTATTTTCATTTGGATCATGAAAAAGCAGATACTTTTTTCATACTGCTGCATCACTTAGTTTAAAGAAAGGAATTCAAACAACATTTTACAGTGAGATTAATTGCTGTTCTCTACTGGGCAATATCCAGACTGTGTTCTTTATCTATAAAAATGCCTATGTCTATAATTTATAACAGATTTTAGAAAAATATGTGTGTGCAAATAATTATGCCAGCAAACATTCTATCTAGTTATAATGGAAGTACTTTCATCCACATATTTTTTTCTTTTGATAGTAGAAAATATAAGATTTGTTTCTCAAGAAATTTAGAATTAACTAGAAAATCTGTTTTGCATTTATGCTACCAAAATTACTTGTGTATTTGGCAGCTGGGATTAGTCTACTATTTGTGTTATTTTATAATGGCTGCATTCAATGCTGTGTTGTCAATTTGCACTCAGTCAGTTTATCTAGAATGATTCAGATGTTTTAAATGTACTTGTTTTTAGATAGGAGAAAAAAAGATCATGTATCCTTTTTACAATTTACATGAAAGATCCAGATGCAATTTTTTTTGCCTGTTCAAATTCTTCTCATGATTTGTAAGAGATGAAATTCTCATTTCCCACCCAGATTGATTTGAACATTGTGTGCTGCCTTATTAATTGGTAAACATGCAGTTATAAAGATGCTTATGTAACCTCTTTAAAGTTTTTTGTTAGCTCTTGGAAAAGAGGAGCATACAAAAGTTGGGAGTAGGAATTGTGTGTATTACACATTTTGATGGCGTAGAGGTTTGTTAAAAATTAGTTTTCAAGCGAAGTAAATTTTTGATCATCTATAAATAGATCTGTCATAATAAATTCTAAATAGAATTTTCGAATTAGGGCCAGACCCAATCTAGTACTGTATTTCTTATGCTGTGTAATACAGTAATAATAACTCTTATTTGACTAATGTCTTACCATCTACAAAACATTTCAAGTGCATCTTATTTAAACTTCCAATTCCCTGTAACGTAGATAGAGCAGGCAATAATTTTCTTCCCATTTTATACTCAAGGAAGCAGATTCTCTCAAGAGTGAAGCTGCAGAAAACAATGGAAGAGCTGCATTCAGTACCCATAGGCCTTCTCTTTCTGATGTCTCCCCTACATCTCCGTGTCAGTGAAGCCTGTGCATGACCCCACACTGCCAGTCATTTTTCTTCTTCTTTGCAAAAAAAGCCTTCCTACCCAGAAGCTGCGATAGTGATTCTGCAGTGAAGTATAAAAAGACAGTTGAACTTTCTAACCTAATGGTAAATTTCCAAGGTCAGCCAATATCAAAGACATTGTCTGGATTCACTCACATAGAGAAATCATTCATTCATTCAATGGGGACTATAATAGGGACTATGGGCAATACAGATAAGTGAGCCCCAGATTTAGTGTGACCCTTGATTCATTTTCAGATTTATTCATGGTGGAGAATTTAATTACTCATTTGTTTATAATAGCACTGAGAACAGGTCACAGGGCTTTGTCAGAAGGGCAGCTGCATGTGGACAGGCACTGGATAGCCTCTGCCGGGCTCTTGCCATCCTTGTTGCTGCTTCCTAGGTGTGTAGGTTTATAATACAGCCATTTGTGATGGATTTTTGGCTAGACCTGGGGTTGGCAATATTATGAACATGGGCATTCATTCCTCTTTGAGAAGAAATTTTCCCTTGTCATGGCTAGCTAAATTATATACACTTGTTTTGAGTTCTATTCAATTGTCTTAGTTTTTTTTTTTGTCTTTTTTTGATCTGCTTCCAATTTTTGCTTTTTGTGATTGTCTAAATCTAGTAAACAGGGCAAAGAGAAAAGAAATGATTTCTTTTTTGGACAAAACCAGTGTGTGATCTCTTAATTCCTAATGATCCCCATATAGCTGATATAGTACCCAAAGGTTCTTCGTGGGCCCTTTAAATATAATTTTCCCTTTCCAATCTCAGATCCTAAATCCTTTCCACAGCAGTGCACACTACAGGCTGTCACCTAATCTCGCATGTCATATTGTCTTATATCCCTTCTATTTCTAAAGAAAATAATTGTTCCAAGTGAGTGGTGCTATACCAGAATCCATTTTCAAGTGGTTAGCAGTATCTACCTTATAATGATAATTGAATTTGATTATTCTGATTTGAAAAATTACATGGAGCCCCTGTTTATGAATTATCTTATTAAAGCCACTTGACAGTTTTTACATTGATAGGAGTTGGAAAACCTAACACACCTGTAAGTTTTTAGAGTAACTAGAAGCCACTAAGTTCCTGTCCTAAAAGAAAGCCCAAAAAGTGGAATAAAAGATATTTTTAATATCTTATAGTAGAAAAATAACAAAGCTTACTACATGACATGTAAAATGCATTTTTTACAATATTCTAGAAACAAATTTTAGGAGCATATGCTTTGAATTATGTGTAAATGCTCATATTTATTATGATTTATCTAACAGAGAGAATATAAAGGATGCTGTTATATTTGAATTCTCTGTTCTGTATTGCTCATTGCAGGTAGATATTATGTTTCATAGTTTAGAAAGTTTCACATCTCTGTGGCTATATGTTCAATATTATACCTTCCAAATTTATAGTCACTTATATTATGTATTTTTAAGCCCTATTGAATTTTTCTAATTTTTTTTTCATGAAAGAAAACAATGCATCTATAGTAAATAATCTTTCTATATACATATCTTCTAATTTATTAGAGAGCTGCTCATATACACATATTGAAAATTTTAAAATGATTTCAAGGTCACTTATTACATGAAAAGCTTTTTCCCCTAAAAATCCGACATTTAACATGTAGTAATTGGAAATAAATCTTCAGTAATGATATTGTGAAAGAGAAACTACTGGAATGTATTTTTGAAAGAGAAGAATTTGTAATTAAGTATATTGTGAAAACACAGCTTTATGCTTTTTTTTTTCTATTTTGTGGGAAATGATAAATAAAGGGGAGGGTAGTAAATTGGGAAGAAAGAGGATGAGTCACATAGTTGAAACACTTCTGAAATTCACCATTGCAACCATTTGAAATTAAATGCCCTGCTAAAAAAGATTAAGAGTTAAGTCAAATCTCCATTTTTAAAATTCGCCCAGTGTTTAGATGCTGAGGGAGGTCACTGTTGTGTGAATGCAGTAATATTGCCAGGATAGGAGGTTATTTTTCTTTCATTCAGATCTTCAAATGATTGTTCAGGCTTCTGTAACTTCATGGAGAGATTATTGCCACTTGTCTTTGTTGGTTAGATGACCTGACAAAGTACTTCCTAAGCTTTTGGTATTTGGAAAAACATGACATTTGGCTTTTTTTTTTTTTTTAATAAATTTATTTTATTTATTTTATTTATTTATTTATTTTTTGGCTGTGTTGGGTGTTCACTGCTGCACGCGGGCTTTCTCCAGTTGCGGAGAGCGGGGGCTACTCTTCGTTGTGGTGCGTGGGCTTCTCATTGCGGAGCACGGGCTCTAGGCGCGCGGGCTTCGGTAGTTGCGTCACGTGGGCTCAGTAGTTGTGGCTCACGGGCTCTAGAGCGCAGGCTCAGTAGTTGTGGCGCACGGGGTTAGTTGCTCCGTGGCATGTGGGATCTTCCCGGACCAGTGATGGAACCCGTGCCCCCTGCACTGGCAGGCGGATTCTCAACCACTGTGCCACCAGGGAAGCCCCAACATTTGGCTTTTGTTTTTCTTTTTTATAAATACCTGGAAAGTACAATCTGAAGATATTTTGAGATCTTTAGATTACTTCGGATAGCATATCACAATCAAGAATTTATTTATGCTCTATTGTTTACGGTTATAAACCAGGCATGATATGGCTTTGATTCAGTTTGTGTTTCTGAACTTTTGAGCCAAATTTCTAAAACTTGGCATGAGAAGTACACTTGAAATAAACATCACTTACATGTGCAAATCAGGTAATTACTCACATAGCTGCCTACCAATTAGTCACTTATTGATGCAATTAGCTGGATGTACAGCTAATTTGGGGTAAAGAAAATATATGTCAGTTCAAAATGAGGACAACCTAAAATCTAGCTTAGTGGTTAGTTTCACTTAGAATAAGGAATCCTCAATCTCAAGCAAATATAAGAGTTTGAGCACAATTTTAGGTATTGAGGGTACTATATAAAAATATGATCATTTGTTCTGGTTTCACATAGTTGGTATTCCTGGCTCAGATCTTGGAAGGAATTAATGCTTTTAGGAAATGTGGGTCATTTTTATGCTGACTCTTTTATCCCCCAATTTATTTTATTTGTTTGTGTTTGTTTATTATTTCAGCTGTCTTGAGTTATAATTACATATAAAGTTATAAGATATTTAAAGTGTACCTTATGATGATTTGATATACATTGTGAAAGGATTCCCCCTGCCCACTCTCTAGTTAATGAACACATCCATCATTAGATGAATTTTCTTTGTGATATGTGTGACAACATTTAAGTTCTGCTCTCTTAGCAAATTTCAATTATACAATACAGTGTTATCAATTATAGTCACCATGTTTTACAGTAGATCCTCAGACCTTTTTTACATTATAGCTGAAAGTTTGTACCCTTGTACCAACCTCACCCTGTTTTTCCCACTCCCCAGCCCCTGGCAACCACTTTTATACTCTCTGTTTCTATGAGTTTGACTTGCTTTGTTTTGTTTTAGATTCCATATATAAGTGATGCCATGCAGAATTTATCTTTCTCTGACTTATTTCACTTAGCATAATAGCCTTGAGGTCCATCCATGTTGTCACAAATGTTTCATTTTTTTTAAAGTGGTGGAATAGTATTCCATTGTATATATACCACATCTTCTTTATCCGTTCACTTATAGAAGGACACTTAAGTGTGTCCATATCTTGGCTATTGTTAATAATGCTGCAGTAAACATGGAGTGCAGATAACTCTTCAATGTCCTGTGTTCATTTCCTTTGAATATATACCCAAAAGTGGGATTATTGGATCAACTGTTAGTTCTATTTTTAATTTTTTGAGGAACTTCCATACGGTTTTCCATAATGGCTGTACCAATTTACATTCCTGTCAACAGTGTACAAGGTTCCCTTTTCTCCACATTTTCGCTAACACTAGTTATCTCTTGTCTTTTTGGTGATAGACATTCTGACAGGTGAGAGGTGATATATCACTGTGATTTTGATTTGCAGGTCCCTGATAATTAGTGATGTTGAGCACCTTTTCATATACCCCATTGGCCATTTGAATGTCTTCTTGGAAAAGGGTCTATTCAGTTCCTGTGTCCATTTTTTAAATTGATTGCTTGGTTTTTTGCTATGAGTTATATGAGTTCTTTATATATTTTGAATATTAACCCATTATCAAATATATGATACACAACTATTTTCTCTCATTCCATAGGTTGTCTTTTCATTTTGCTGATGGTTTTCTTTTCCGTGCAGAAGCTTTTAGTTTGATATAGTCCCACTTGTTCATTTTTGTTTTTGTTGCCCTTGCTTTTGGGGTCGAATCCAAAAGAAATCATTGCCAAGGGTAATGTCAAAGAGCTTACCCCTTATGTTTTCATTTAGAGTTGTATGGTTTCAAGGCTTACATTCAAATTTTTATCTATTTTGAGTTAATTTTTGTGTATGGAGTAAGACTGTGGTCCAGTTTCATTCTTTTGTATGTGGCTGTCCAGTTTTCCCAACACCATTTATTGAAGAGCCTCTTCTTTCTCCATTGAATATTTGTGACTCCTATGTTGTAAATTAATTGACTGTATATGATTAATTTATTTCTGGACTCTCTATTCTTTTCCTTTGATCCATGTGTCTGTTTTTATGCCAATACCATACTATTTTGATTACTATAGTTCTGTAATATAATTTAAAATCAAGAAGCATGATGCCTCCAGCTTTCTTCATCTCTCTCAAGACTGCCTTGGCTATTCAGGGTCTTTTGTGGTTTCATTCAAAATTTAGGATTTTTTTTTCTATTTCTGTGAAAAAATGCAATTGGAATTTTGAAAAGATTAATTTAAGTTATAGATGGTTTTAGGTAGTATGGACATCTTAATAATATTAGTTCTTCCAATCATGAGCACAGGATATCTTTCCATTTATTTCTGTCTTCTTTGATTTCTTTCATCAGTGTCTTATAGTTTTCAGTGTACAGAACTTTCACCTTCTAGTTAAATTTATTCCTAGGTATTTTATTCTTTTTCACGCAATTATAAATGAAATTATTTTCTTAATTTATCTTTCTGAAAATTTGTTATTAGTGTATTTAGGCATAACTGATTTTGCTATATTGATTTTGTATCCTATAACTTTACTGAATTTATTAGTTCTAATAGATTTTTTTGTGAAGTCTTTAGGGTTTCTCTGTATAATATGTCATCTTCAAATAGAGACAGTTTTACTTCTTCCTTTTTTATTTGAATGCCTTTTATTTCTATTTTGCCTAATTGCTCTGAATAGGAGTTCCATTACTATATTGAATAAGAGTAGTGAGAGTGGGAATCCTTGTGTTGTTCCTGATCTTAGAGGAAAAACTTTCAGCTATTTAACATTGAGTATGATGTTAGTTGTGGACTTAGCATATATGAGCTTTATTATGTTGAAATGCATTCCCTCTATACCCAGTTTATATCTAGCCAAAGCTTTGTCTAGTTTTCTTATCTTTTCAGAAAAAAACCAGCTCTTTGTTTCACTAATCTTTTCTGTTGTCTTTTTAGTCTCTAATTTATTACTGCTCTGATTTTTGTTACATCCTTTCTTCTACTAACTATGGCCTTCATTTGTTCTTCTTTCTCTAGTTCCTTGAGGTGTGAAGTTAGGTTGTTTATTGAGATCTTTCTTTATTCTTAATGTAGGTGTTTATTGCTATGAACTTCCCTCTTAGAGCTGCTTTTCCTGCATACCATAAGATTTGGTATTTTGTATTTTCATTTTCACTTGTCTCAAGATAATTTATTTTTCTTTTGATTTCCTCCTTGACCCATTAGTTGTTCAGTAGGATGCTGTTTATTTCACATATTTGTGAATTTTCCAGTTTTCTTCTTGTAGTTGATTTCCAGTTTCATGCCATTGTAGTTAAAAAAGATGCTTGATATTATTTCAGTCTTCTTAAATTTACTAAGACCTGTTTTGTGGCCTAACTTATTATCTATCCTGGAGAATGTTCCATACCCTTGAGAGAAATATGTATCCTACTGCTTTTGGAATGTTCTGTAAATGTCTCCTGAATCCATCTGGTCTAATGTGTCATTTGCATCCAAAGTTTTCTTATTGATTTTCTGTCTGGATGATCTATCCATTGTTGAAAGTGGGGTTTTGAAGTCCCCTACTAGTATTGTATTGCTATCTGTTTCTCCCTTCAAGTCTGTTAAATTTTGCTTTACATGTTTAGGTGCTCCTATGTTGGATGCATAAATATTTACAAATGATATATACTTTTGTTGGATTGATCCCTTTATCATTATATAATGACCTTTTTTTCTTATTACAGTCTTTGGCTTATAGTCTATTTTGTCTGACATGAGTATAGCTACCCCAGCTTTTTTTTGGTTTCCATTTGCATGGAATATCTTTTCTCGTCCATACGCTTTCAGTCTGTGTGTATCCTTGCTTGTGAAGTGAGTCTGTTGAAGGCAGAATATAGTTGGATTTTTTTTTCAGCCATTATATGTATTTTGATGGGAGAATATTATCCATTTACAAAATAATTATTGCTAGCTATTGACTTACTGTTGCCATTTTATTAATTGTTTTTGGCTGTTTTGTATTTTCTTTTGTTTTTTCTTCTTCTCGTGTTCTCTTCCTTTGTGATCTGATCATTTTCTGTAGTGGTATGCTCAGAGTCCTTTCTCTTTATCTTTTGTGTGTCTACCATAGGTTTACTTGAGGTTTACATAAAACATCTTATATTCGTAAGTGTATTTTAAGCTGATAATTTAACTTCAAATGCATACTAAATCTCTACATTTTATTTTTCCCACCCCCACATTTTATGCTTTTGATGTCACAATTTACACCTTTTTACCTTGTGCATCCATTAATAAATTATTGTAATTATAGTTATTTTAATACTTTTGTGTTTTAACCTTCATACTAGATTTATAAGTGATTTACCCACTAACATTACAGTGTTAAAGTATTCTGGACTTAATTGTACATTTACCTTTACTAGTGAGATTTAGGCTGTTACATGTTTTTCTGTTACTAATTAGTGTCCTTTTATTTTAGCTTGAAGAATTCCCTTTAACATTTCTTGTAAGGTTGGCTTAATGGTGATGAGCTCTTTCAACTTCTACTTGTCTGGAAAATGCTTTATCTTTCTTTCAGTTCTGAAGGACAACCTTGCTGGGTAGAGTATTCTTGTTTTGAAGCTTTTTCTTTCAGCCTTTTGAATATATCATGCTGCTCTCTTCTGGTCTGTAGTAGTTGAGTGTGTGCCAAGACTCATTTTGATGTGGGTATTTTCATGTTCTCCTGATGTGTAGGAGTCAGTCACTTGTTTCTGGATTTCTTTCACATGGAATTGTTCCATGTATAGCTGTAGATTAGCTGTGTCCATGAGAGGAGGTGAGTTCAGGAGTCTTTTATGTTGCCATCTTGGACCAGAACTGGTACACTTTGCTTTGGTAGTTCTCAGTAGCTCATAGCCAGTTTCCAGCTATGAAGTATGGAAGAAGATGGAACTATGAGTTCTGGCAAGTCCCTGTGACCCCACTGTAGTTTTATTCTGCCTTTTAAGTTTTAAAAAATCTTATAAACTTGTTTCCTTATCTGTACAATGAAGGCTCACAAGGTAATTGTTAAAAAGTAACAAGTAAAGTATATAGTAATTGAATTTATTACTGTCATTTACTGAACTGCCTACTGAGTACTAGGTACTCCACTAAGTAATTAAGTTGTGTTATCTCATTTTCATTCTCTCTAGAACCCTTTGAAAATACACTGCTTTGTTCCAGTTTTACAAATTAGGATACGGAAGCATACAGTTTACCTAATTTGCCCAAGATCATATAGTGGTAGAAGTCAGATGCTAACTTAAGTTCGTCCAACTCCTGAGCTCAGCATCCTTAACAGATACCCTTTACTGTGTTACCATCTAAAATCAGAACTTGACACTGAAGTGCTGACTTTGTTAAGTTAGCTCTTTTCTTTTTCCCTTGGACTAGAATTAGGTCAATCCCAGCTGTTAAGGGAAAGAAACAAGTACAAAGAAACTTATTGAAAATTTTTAAAATTTCAGAGTGTTCTAAGTCAGAATTGGGGCTCCATGGTGGCTAGACATACTTCAGGGTGTTAAAACATTGCCCCAGAGTCATCCTAAGGCAATTCTGCAGGCTCAGTCCCTAACCTACTAAAACTTATTTAGAAAATCAGATTGCTATGTGCTGTTCATTAGATACCAAGTCATAATTTTAATATTTGCAATAACAGTGTCATTAATGGAAAAATATTAACTTAAAGCCATAGATTAAGAAAAATAAAACCATTAATAATTTTTAAAGAACATAGTAAGTGAGCTATATCATTATAATGTATAATTTATAATAAATACATACCATTTACAATGTAAAGTTGGGTTGGCCAAAAAATGCCTTCGGTTTTTAAGTAAAAATAAAAGACACATTTTTCATTTTCACCAAGAACTTTATTGTAAACAACAACGTATTCACCCTTTTGTTCCACTACCTTCTGCCATTTTTCAGGCAACTTCATAATTCCATCCTCCCCAAACTTTTAATCTTTTTGAGCAAAAAACTGTTCCAGGTGCCTTTTACAGTAGTCTTCCAAGGAATTGAAATTTTTTCCATTAAGAGAATTTTGTAAAGACCAAAATAAATGGAAATCCAAAGGTGCAGTGTCTGGTGAATATGGCAGATGAATTTCCCAACCAAGCTGTAACAGTTTTTGCCTGGTCATTAAAGAAACATGTGGTCTTGTGGTATCCTGATGGAAGATTATATATTTTCTGTTGACTAATTCTGGACGCTTTTCATTGAGTGCTGCTTTCAGTTGGTCTAATTGGGAGCAGTACTTGTTGGGGTTAATTGTTTGGTTTTCCAGGAGGAGCTCATAATAGAGAACTCCCTTCCAATCCCACCATATACACAACATCACCTTCTTTGGATGAAGACCAGCCTTTGGTGTGGTTGGTGGTGGTTCATTTTGCTTGCCCCACACTCTCTTCCATTCCACATTATTGTACAGTATCCACTTTTCATTGCCCGTCACAATTTGTTTTAAAAACGGAACATTTTCATTATGTTTAAGTAGAGAGTCGCATGCAGAAATATGGTCAAGAAGGTTTTTTTTGCTTAACTTATGTGGAACCCAAACATCAAAGTGATTCACATAGCCAAGCTGGTGCAAATGATTTTCAAAGCTTGATTTGGATATTTTGACTATGTCAGCTATCTCGCACGTGGTAGAACGTTGATTGTTCTCAATTAATGGCTCGATTTGATGGCTATCAACTTCAACTGGTCTACCTGACAGTGGAGCATCATCCAGAGAGAAGTCTCCAGCACGAAACTTTGCAAACCACTTTTGACACATTCAATCAGTCACAGCACCTTCCCCATACACAGCACAGATCTTTTTTTGCGTTTCGGTTGCGTTTTTATCTTTCGAAATAGTAAAGCATCATATGCTGAAAATGTTGCTTTTTTCCTTCCATCTTCAATATTAAAATGGCTACACAAAAATCCATCAATTTTGATAAGTCTTTTTTTAAATGCACGCTGATACTACAGCTGTCACATACAATCTAAGAAAATTGTTTTGAATGAAGTTAAAGACAACTAAGTGCTACTAAAGCCATCTTACGGAAAAAAAAAAAAAAAAAATGAACCTTTGGCCAACCCAATATTTGAAGCTTCTTGGTGTAAGAGGGAGGTTCCAAATAATGACTGTGAATAAACAGACATAACCACAGTTTCAGGGGAAATTAAGCAATAAAGTTACTTTGACCCTAAATGTGTTTCTAATTTTTAAGGTACCGTGTTTGAGCCTACTATGAAACATTCGCTGAAACATTGGACTGACCTTATTTTATTATATTAAATATTCTACATTGATCTATAGATTTGATGGTATCTAGAAAATATTCTATGAATTTAAATTTCCAATTCTGTTCAGTGGAATATATGAATATAATAATTAAAATAATGAAATCTTAGTATTTTATGCACTAAAGCAGATTATTAAAAGAGAAAAATGTTGAAGTAGCACTTATCACAGACTCACTCTTTGACTGTAGGAGAGACAGTTCAGTGGGTTTGCAATGTATCTAGTATTAATGGTGTAGAAAATGAAAAATACCTATGAAAATGTTCAAGTTGCTGAAAATTGTAGGGTGAAAATAATTTGAAATTGGATTTCTTTAAGGTCCATATATCAGTTTTTTTGTTTTCCCGTCTGGTTGGAAACTCAAAAAATTAAAACCATTTTAGATTCATAACATTTTAGATATTTTGGGGTATAAAGTTAACTGATCACCTTCCCCCTCTACTGATTTTAAATTAGGAAACTGAAGCTTAGAAAGAGAAAATAGAATAATAGAGTGTTAAAGGAGAAGAGACCTGGGAAACTGCCTAATCCAACGTTCTTTTTGTGATTCAGAGAAATTGAAAAATTTCCCAGGAACACAGGGATAATTACTACCAGAGCCAGTTCTTTCCACTGGCCACCTTCTTTCTACTATCTACTATTTTTATGAAAGTTAAGGTTAAACATCATTATTCACTCACCTGCTGGATCCTAAGTAGAATTACAAATGGTGATTTTTGTGATCATATATGCCATAGTTCATGATCTTTTGTTTCAATCCACAGTTTTAATCTAGGCAACTTTTATGTACCGTATATGCAATTTCCTTTCCCGAGACTTAGAAATTGAAAGCAAACAAAACATATATCACACTGCTGTTAGAAGGTCAAGGTTGACAGTTCTTAAGAATTAATTTATAGAAATTTTGATCATTAATAAAATTAGTTACCAGTAACTTGGGGTTAGATGAGGGTAAGGACATGTACTCTGGCAGTAGTGGAGTGGGGGTGGGGGTGGAGAGGAGGGGAGAGATGAGATGAATGATTAAACAGATAGAAGTAGAAGTGGTAGTTTTCTTATGGTGTGAGTCTTATAATATAGGAACAATCAGAGGAAACTTATTTGAATGTTGAAAGATAATCTGAAGCAAATGGGACCGAAATTTGTTATGGAGGACTTGGAAATTATACACATACAAATTACTTTCTACCTGTCTTTGTTTCTTTTCTATTTCTGTGACAGCATGAAAATAATACAAAGAGGCATTAAGTGGCCAGAAAAATAAAAGCCAACCAAGTGATTGAATTTGGACTGAATAACACACACACACACACACACACACACACACACACACACACACACCACACAGAGCTTGGCTATGGACAAATTTAGTGTTGGAATTTTTGTGAAATATTTGAACTTATACTGTCATCTAAAGAACAAGTTTCATGACCAGCATGGGGAGGGAGACGGAGAGGGAGAGAGAGAGAGAGAGAGAGAGAGAGAGAGAAAGGAAGGATGGAAGGAAGGAAGGAAGGAAGGAAGGGAGGAAAGGAGGACGGAAGGTAGGAAGGAAGGGAGGGAGGGAGAGGAGGGAGGAAGGGGGGGAAGGAGGAAGTTTTTCTTCCTATTGCATTCCACCTCCCTCAGTGTTCTCACTTCCCTGCACTTGGCCTTATATTGAAAGGTGGGCGGCCTGTAGTTTTGAAATTTTCAGAAACTTGTCATTTTCATTATAGGAGCTGGGGTGGGCAGGGTGGGGGGGGTGGATAGGAGTGAATGCCAGTAATATTTGTGCCTTTTTTAGGTTAATTGACCACAGTGTTGTTCAGGTCAAGATCTTTAAGGGTGAATCCTTATTTATTTTTGAAAGCAGGATTTAAGGCAGTTTTGCAGATGACATAGATTTTAATATAATTTAGTAAAACGCCATTGGTTGGCAAAATGATAACATGAGAAATTGCTTGTATTATTTCTGTGACTTAAGTTTTCACACCATACGATACCTGCCTGCCGAAATGAATATGATATCCTCACCTAACAGTGTGTCAGTGAAAGAAGTAATCAGAGTAGAAAGAGAACCCCCCCGCTGCTACTGTGCACCAAACTCTATGAGCCCATTATAGCTGTCAGTTTGAATGATACTCATACACAAGACCCTCGGGAAAAGCAACATCACTTCCCCTGCTGGGTCTACTACAGTATCATTTCAGATAAATACCCCGCACAACAGTTTTAATCGGTTTTTTTTTTTTTTTAATTAACTAACTTACTTATTTTTGGCTGTGTTGGGTCTTCGTTTCTGTGCCAGGGCTTTCTCTAGTTGTGGCGAGCGGGGGCCACTCTTCATCGCGGTGCGCGGGCCTCTCACTGTCGCGGCCTCTCTTGTTGCGGAGCACAGGCTCCAGACGCGCAGGCTCAGCAGTTGTGGCTCACGGGCCTAGTTGCTCCGCGGCATGTGGGATCTTCCCAGACCAGGGCTCAAACCCGTGTCCCCTGCATTGGCAGGCAGACTGTCAGCCACTGCGCCACCAGGGAAGCCCCGCACAACAGTTTTAAAGGTTTGGACATTTTGTTCTCAAATTATTGTACTATCGGTGTTATTTCAGAGGCAGATTGTAAGGAAAGAGACTTCTGCTTTGCCTGGGTAATGCCTCTTTATACACCCTCTTCTTTCTTGTCCTATTTGGTTGTCATTATGCAATGTTTACGTTCAGGTTTGATATCACATTAACTTCTTGGGTCAGTTTTGCTTTCTAGAATTTGGTCACTATCCATTCCTTAGATATGGCTTTTGGCCCGTGATGCTTGGAATTTTGAGGTGGCCATTTTGAAGCCATCATTTTAATGTGTACTCATAGCTCCTGGTATTGTTGATTTTCACTGAAATTCTTGAGGGCCATTGCTTTCTTCAGTTTATCTCTGAGGCTCTTCTGAGGTGAGAGTTAGAAATGAAATAAAGGTAAGGGATGGTTGACTGTGTCTGGTGTGCATATTATATGTCAGTAAGCAAAGCTATGAACTTGTTTCTTTATTTCAGGCGACATCAAAGGGCAGCCTCCTCACAAAAGCCCTAACAAGTGCCTATGCCTGTTAGGCCACCATCATGGCTTCTTACATTATTATGATTTCTTTCTAGCAGCCTCATTATTTAAACATTAGCTGAATCTTCTTACCTACTCTAGATTTAGAGCACTCCTTTTATTTAACAAATGCTTATTGAGTGTCTACTTTGGAACAGGCACTGTTCTAACTACTTGGCATAGATAAGGGAACAAAATGGACAAAACATCTGCCCCTGGGAGCTTACCTTCTGTCATGGATTAGAGAACATGAAGTACTATATGAAGGACATGAAGTACTACAGAGCAGGCTGAAATTACCCCACTATGCGTGGGCCTTAGACAGAGCCTGCATATACAGCTGTGCATTTTGTGTACTACATAACTCCTGGGAGTCCTACTCACTTAATTGTCATGTGAACAGTGCTCCCTGGAATTGTGCAGTGCACAAACTGTGCATCCTGGGGTGGCAGCCCTAAGTGCTCGGCTAGGTGCAGGTACAGGCAACAGCTTTTTGTCCAGTCCCACATGGTCTCTTGAGAGTGGATAGGCCTGAATTTTCTGCAGGAGTGGATTTCAGGCTTGGTGAAAATAAACACAAATGAGCATTTCAATGGGTACAGCTTACAGAAGTTAGAATTCACTGCAGTTCAACAGAAAGAACTGATTTAATAGCAAATGATATTCAGAAGACATCAAACTTTTCAAATCTCCCTGAACCCTGGTGAGATACATGGTCAAGTTGTTGTCAAGGCTAATTTTTCTGTCTAGTGTGAGATCTTTCTAGTTACCCTCTTCTAGTTACCAACTTCTTTTTCCACCAAACGTTATCTCTTTAAACTTCAGCATAATTACCTTAAATTCCCAAAACTGCCTTTTACAGGCCACTTCACCAGGATCTAACACTCAAGTTCAGAGTAGGTTTTCTCATTGCCCATCAAGCACCATCATGCTATCTTGCCCCAAATGTTTATGATGGGCTCCTGCCCAACCACTGTCCTCCACTGTTACGATGCTTAGTGGGAGGCCCTGCCCTGGCTTACACATGCCAGAAGGGCTGAGCCTGGCTGCCTTGGCCCAGTCTTACCCTGCCAGGTGATAGTTCCTGACATTGGGACATGTTTACATCAGTGTCCAGGGGTTGACTTTCTCTTTGGACTTTTATTTTCTATTTACACTATCCTCCAAAAATAGATTATCAGGAATATCTAAGCTCAGTTAGAATAATTCCCTTATTCTCTTTTATATTTTTGTTTTCCTGTGAAGTTCCTGATGTAGAGCTGAGTGAATGAACAAGGAGTGCACTGGCAGAGAAGTGCAAAGCTTTTGGCTCTGATCAAATTGAAAAGTTCGTGGTTGCCATCTGGGCCAGCAAATAAAGTTGCTGCCAATAGAACAGAAATGTAGAAGTAAAGAGACCGGTTACAAACAATCACCTTAATTTCAGTCTGGGATATTTTGATATAGGTTATGTAACAGTCCTGGGAGAAGCAAGTCACCTCAACAAGTTGGTGGATGTGAAGAAAAGAGAAGTCTCAGAGTACACAGAAAACCTTTCTGGCAAGTTCCTATTTATTTACTTTAGTTTTAGCAATTTCATTTTTCTTTCTTTGAGTCAGCAGATGATAAACTGGTTTGGAGAGGCAGTGTTTTGTCTGTCAGTACATTTAGTGAGGAAATCATGAATTCTTCTGTAAGTAAGCATAATTAGATAATATAATAGGTAAATAATAATGACTTTAGTTGGGAGGTAGTATGACTTAGTGGTTAAGAAAGTAAACTTTTGAGTGAGATAGAACTAGTTTTATGTTTTAGCTCTGAGAGTTACTGATGATGACCTTGGGCATGTAACATTAACTCTGAGCTCAGTCTCTTCATGTATAAAGTGGAGATTATAACACCTAACACAGGGATGTTGTTATGTGGAATAAGTCAGATAATGTAAGGTACATTCTCCTGTCCTTGACTCAAAATGCAGTACTTAATCGTTGATATTACCATTATTTAATTATTTGGAAATATATTTAGTAGGTTTTAAATTAAATAATCCTATTTTTCCTCAGAAAAAATTAGGAAGGTTAGTACATTTTTTTGTCTAGAACATGAGTAGATTATAGAATATGGTTAAAAGCTTGAAAAATTTGCTGATCAATCTGTAAAAACTTGTTTTTCTTTTGGTGGAAAAAGTTATTTAATAGTTCTGTCAGTTATTACATTATGCTTATGTCAAAAATCATTCATTTGATTGAAGTTTTTGCTTTATTATTACACTTTAAAATTATAATTATACTTTTAAAATTCTTTAGTTTTTACACCCGCATTTTCATTTTTAATTTTGCTGATATATTTTCGTGAAAAATCCTTTATATTTGCAATTTAATGCTACCATATTTTAATAAATTAGTATGGTATACCTTTAATTTCATTAATCTATCCCTACGGATGTTTTAAAAATACTTGGGGTTGAATAATTCAAATGGATTTATTTTTATGTTTATTTTTAAATAAAAGCAACCAAAGGTATGAGATAAAATCTAACCACTATTTGGCTCCTTAAACAAGTTATTAAATGATAGTGTTTTAATTTCCATTTTTTTCTAAATATTTTATATTATTTTCTTATCGGCCTTTGTTTCCATGGATTTATTATTATCATTAATATTTATTTAAATGTATTATTAAATTGTATTTGTATTATACTGCTTTCAGAAAATGTAGCCATAACATTGTTCATATTTTTTTTCATCTACTTGGTGTGATAAAGGCTAAATCTTAGAAGTGTTTTAACATATTGGTGAAAGAATTTCCTCTCTTCATTGTTTGAATGAAGTCATGTATTAGTCAGGGTTCTCCAGAGAAACAGGACCAATATATATAGAAAGATATACAGAAAGAGATTATGAGGAATTCACTCGTACAATTATGAAAACTGAGAAGTCCCACAGTCTAACATCTATAAGCTGGAGGCCTGGTAAAGCGGGTGGTGTAGTTCCAGTCCCAACCTGATGTCTTACGAGCCAGAGGAGCCAATGATGTAAATCCTAGTCTGAGTCTGATGGCCCTAAAACCAAGAGGCCAATGGCCTAAGTCCTGGCTCAAGTCCAAAGACCAAAGAACCAGGACACTGATGAACAAGGTCAGAAGATCAGTGTTCCAGCTTAAGCAGAGAGAGAATTCATTTTTACTCCACCTTTTTGTTCTATTTCGGTTTTCAGCAATTTGGATGATGCTCACCCACATCTACAATTCAATTGTTAATCTCTTCCAGAACTGCTTTTACAGACACACCCACAAATAATGTTTTATCAGCTATCTGGGAATCTCTTAGCCCAGGCACGTTGACACATAATATTAAGAATCACAGACCATGAGTCCGATTACATATGTAAGCTATATATATATATAAGCTAACAAACTATGTATTTAAGTATATTATTGGTATATCTATTAATCTATTTTCTTTAATATACCGAATATTTAAAAGTGGGACCAAAGGTGGCATATTAGAATACTTCAAATTATTTTATCATGCTATTATACCTTTCATTTTACATTTTATAATATGATTCATACTGGGCCATGAAGACGCAGCAAAGTAAAGCACAGAATGCAGTTTGGACTTTCCTACATCCTCAGTTTTCTCTACCAACATATTTTTTTCCTGCTAAGGGAACCATCATTTTATCCTTTTGAGAACAAGTGTAATTTTCCTCTGCTTTTTTATATTTTAAAAATTTTATTTTCTCTCCTTGAAAAATTATTTAAAATAATTGTCTGTTGTCTCTTACTATTGAAATAAAAAATCTTTCGCTTTTCCAGTGACCAAATTTAGAGATATAGACGCCTTCACATTTTTTTCCATAAGACAGACATTATCTATACTTTTCTATAACTGTTACAATAAAAAATATTAGATTCCCATCTTTAGAAACTGTATGTCAATGATAACATTTTCTGTGAATTCATATTTAGAACAGGAAGTAATCTATTCTGTCATATCTATCTGCACACTCATTAAGCAAAATCACAATTTATACACAAAAACACACACACGTGTGTGTATGAACTGAACTGTGCAAATAATACACAAATTACAAATAATAGCTTGCCTCTGAGGACTTTTATCACTGTGAGTTCAAACAAGGAAATAGAAACTTGATATTAGATTTTATGTATGCTCACAGTGCCTGCCAATTTGGAATATGATCCACTATGTGACCAAAGAGGGATGTATAATCACTGTTTGATCAGAATCAACAAATATTAAAATGTTAAGTTGGGGCAGGGAACAGCACTGCATTAGAGGTCTCAGACCTGGAAACAAATTCTATGGGAACTTGGGGGACTCTGTTACTTCTCATCTGTGACTAGTAGGGTTAGAAATATTACAGATTAATGGATTTCATCTATCAGTGAAAAAGCAATTCAAAATAATAGGTAATAATTTACTAGGTTATTTATATTAAGGAATACATAAGAGATATTAGGAAGTAAATTTTTTTTTCAATATTTGAATTGTATTTTATTTATTCTTTTATACAACAGGTTCTTATTAGTCATCAACTTTATACACATCAGTGTATACATCAATCCCAATCGCCCAATTCATCACACCACCATCCCCCCCTCCCCCGCCGCTTTCCCCCCTTGGTGTCCATACATTTGTTCTCTACATCTGTGTCTCAATTTCTGCCCTGCAAACCGATTCATCTGTACCATTTTTCTAGGTTCCACATAGATGCATTAATATACGATATTTTTCTCTTTCTCACTTACTTCATTCTGTATGAAAATCTCTAGATCCATCCACGTCTCAACAAATGACTCAATTTCATTCCTTTTTATGACTGAGTAATATTCCATTGTATATATGTACCACTTCTTCTTTATCCATTCGTCCGTCGATGGGCATTTAGGTTGCTTCCATGACCTGGCTATTGTAAATAGTGCTGCAATGAACACTGGGGTGCATCTGTCTTTTTGAATTATGGTTATCTCTGGGTTTATGCCCAGTAGTGGGATTGCTGGGTCATATAGTAATTCTATTTTTAGTTTTTTAAGGAACCTCCATACTGTTCTCCATAGTGGCTTTATCAACTTACATTCCCACCAACAGTGCAAGAGGGTTCCCTTTTCTCCACACCCTCTCCAGCATTTGTTGTTTGTAGATTTTCTGATGATGCCCATTCTAACTGGTGTGAGGTGATACCTCATTGTAGTTTTGATTTGCATTTCTCTAATAATTAGTGATGTTGAGCAGCTTTTCATGTACTTCTTGTCTATCTGTATGTCTTCTATGGAGAAATGTCTATTTAGGTCTTCTGCCCATTTTTGGATTGGGTTGTTTGTTTTTTGATATTGAGCTGCATGAGCTGCTTGTAAATTATGTAGATTAATCCTTTGTCAGTTGCTTCATTGGCAAATATTTTCTCCCATTCTGAGGGTTGTCTTTTCATGTTGTTTATGGTTTCCTTTGCTGTGCAAAAGTTTTGAAGATTCATTAGGTCCAATTTGTTTATTTTTGTTTTTATTTCCATTACTCTAGGAGGTGGATCAGAAAAGATATTGCTGTGATTTATGTCAAAGAGGGTTCTTTCTATGTTTTCCTCTAAGAGCTTTATACTGTCTTGTCTTACATTTAAGTCTCTAATCCCTTTTGAGTTTATTTTTGTGTATGGTGTTCGGGAGTGTTCTAATTTCATTTTTTACATGTAGCTGTCTAGTTTGCCCAGAACCACTTATTGAAGAGACTGTCTTTTCTCCATTGTATATCGTTGCCTCCTTTGTCATAGATTAGTTGACCATAGATGCATGGGTTTATCTCTGAGCTTTCTCTCTTGTTCCATTGATCTATATTTCTGTTTTTGTGCCGGTACCATACTGTCTTGATTACTGTAGTTTTGTAGTATAGTCTGAAGTCAGGGAGTCTGATTCCTCCAGCTCCGCTTTTTTCCCTCAAGACTGCTTTGGCTATTCGGAGTCTTTTGTGTCTCCATACAAATTTTAAGATTTTTTGTTCTAGTTCTGTAAAAAATGCCACTGGGAATTTGATAGGGATTGCATTGAATCTGTAGATTGCTTTGGGTAGTATAGTCATTTTCACAATATTGATTCTTCCAATCCAAGAACATGGTATATCTCTCCATCTGTTGGTATCATTTTTAATTTCTTTCATCAGTGTCTTATAGTTTTCTGCATACAGGTCTTTTGTCTCCCCAAGTAGGTTTATTCCTAGGTATTTTATTCTTTTTGTTGCAATGGTAAATGGGAGTGTTTCCTTAATTTCTCTTTCAGATTTTTCATCATTAGTATATAGGAATGCAAGAGATTTCTGTGCATTAACTTTGTACCCTGCAACTTTACCAAATTTATTGATTAGCTCTAGTAGTTTTCTGGTGGCATCTTTAGGATTCTCTATGTATAGTATCATGTCATCTGCAAACAGTGACAGTTTTACTTCTTCTTTTCTAATTTATTATTCCTTTTGTTTCTTTTTCTTCTCTGATTGCTGTGGCTAGGACTTCCAAAATGATGTTGAATAATAGTGGCGAGAGTGGACATCCTTGTCTCGTTCCTGATCTTAGAGGAAATGCTTTCAGTTTTTCACCATTGAGAATGATGTTTGCTGTGGGTTTGTCATATATGGCCTTCATTATGTTGAGGTAGGTTCCCTCTATGCCCACATTCTGGAGAGTTTTTATCGTAAATGGGTGTTGAATTTTGTCAAAAGCTTTTTCTGCATCTATTGAGATGATCATATGGTTTTTATTCTTCAATTTGTTAATATGGTGTATCACATTGATTGATTTGCGTATATTGAAGAACCCTTGTATCCTGGGTATAAATCCCACTTGATCATGGTGTATGATCCTTTCAATGTGTTGTTGGATTCTTTTTGCGAGTATTTTGTTGAGGATTTTTGCATCTATATTCATCAGTGATATTGGTCTGTAATTTTCTTTTATTGTAGTATCTTTGTCTGGTTTTGGTATCAGGGTGATGGTGGCGTCATAGAATGAGTTTGGGAGTGTTCCTTTCTCTGCAATTTTTTGGAAGAGTTTGAGAAGGGAGGGTGTTCACTCATCTCTAAATGTTTGACAGAATTCACCTGTGAAGCTATCTGATCCTGGACTTTTGTTTGTTGGAAGATTTAATCACAGTTTCAATTTCATTACTTGTGATCAGTCTGTTCATATTTTCTATTTCTTCCTGGTTCAGTCTAGGAAGGTTATACCTTTCTAAGAATTTGTCCATTTCTTCCAGGTTTTCCATTTTATTGGCATAGAGTTCCTTGCAGTAGTCTCTTAGGATGCTTTGTATTTTTGCGGTGTCTGTTGTAACTTCTCCTTTTTCATTTCTAATTTTATTGATTGAGTCCTCTCCCTCTTTTTCTTGATGAGTCTGGCTAATGTGTTATCAATTTCGTTTATCTTCTCAAAGAACCAGCTTTTAGTTTTACTGACCTTTGCTATTGTTTTCTTTGTTTCAATTTCATTTATTTCTGCTCTGAGCTTTATGATTTCTTTCCTTCTGCTAACTTTGGGTTTTGTTTGTTCTTCTTTCTCTAGTTCCTTTAGGTGTAAGGTTAGATTGTTTATTTGAGATTTTTCTTGTTTCTTGAGGTAGGCTTGTATAGCTCTAAACTTCCCTCTTAGAACTGCTTTTGCTGCATCCCATAACTTTTGGATAGTCTTGTTTTCATTGGTATTTGTCTCTAGGTATTTTTTGATTTCCTCTTTGATTTCTTCAGTGATCTCTTGGTTATTTAGTAACGTATTGTTTAGCCTCCATGTGTTTGTGTTTTTTACGTTTTTTTCCCTGTAATTGATTTCTAATCTCATAGCCTTGTGGTCAGAAAGAATGCTTGATATGATTTCAATTTTCTTAAATTTACTGCTGCTTGGTTTGTGACCCAAGATGTTATCTATCCTGGAGAATGTTCTGTGTGCACTTGAGAAGAAAGTGTAATCTGCAGTTTTTGGATGGAATGTCCTATAAATATCAGTTGAATCTATCTGGTCTATTGTGTCATTTAAAGCTTCTGTTTCCTTATTTATTTTCACTTTGGATGATCTGTCCATTGGTGTAAATGAGGTGTTAAAGTCCCCCACTATTATTGTGTTACTGTCGATTTCCTCTTTTATAGCTGTTAGCAGTTGCCTTATGTATTGAGGTGCTCCTATGTTGGGTGCATATACATTTGTAATTGTTATATCTTCTTCTTGGATTGATCCCTTGATCATTATGTAGTGTCCGTCCTTGTCTCTTGTAACATTCTTTATTTTAAAGTCTATTTTATCTGATATGAGTATTGCTACTCCAGCTTTCCTTTGATTTCCATTTGCATGGAATATCTTTTTCCATCCCCTCACTTTCAGTCTGTATGTGTCCCTATGTCTGAAGTGGGTCTCTTGCAGACAGCATATATATGAGTCTTGTTTTTGTATCCATTCAGCAAGCCTGTGTGTTTTGGTTGGAGCATTTAATTCATTCATGTTTAAGCTAATTATTGATATAAATGTTCCTATGACCATTTTCTTAACTGTTTTGGGTTTGTTTTTGTAGGGCCTTTTCTTCTCTTGTGTTTCCCACTTAGAGAAGTTCCTTTAGCATTTGTTGTAGAGCTGTTTTGGCGGTGCTGAATTCTCTTAGCTTTTGCTTGTCTGTAAAGCTTTTGATTTCTCCATCAAATCTGAATGAGATCCTTGTCAGGTAGAGTAGTCTTGGTTGTAGTTTCTTCCCTTTCATCACTTTAAGTATATCATGCCACTCCCTTCTGGCTTGTTGAGTTTCTGCTGGGAAATCAGCTGTTAACCTTATGGGAGTTCCCTTATATGTTATTTGTCATTTTCCCCTTGCTGCTTTTAGTAATTTTTCTTTGTCTTTTATTTTTGTCAATTTGATTACTACGTGTCTTGGCATGTTTCTCCTTGGGTTTATCCTGTATGGGACTCTCTGTGCTTCCTGGACTTGGGTGGCTAGTTCCTTTCCCATGTTAGGGAAGTTTTCAACTATAATCTCCTCAAATATTTTCTCTGGTCCTTTCTCTCTCTCTTCTCCTTCTGGGACTCCTGTAATGCAAATGTTGTTGCGTTTAATATTGTCCCAGAGGTCTCTTAGGTTGTCTTCATTTCTTTTCATTCTTTTTTCTTTATTCTGTTCCGCAGCAGTGAATTCCACCATTCTGTCTTCCAGGTCACTTATCCGTTCTTCTGCCTCAGTTATTCTGCTATTGATTCCTTCTAATGTAGTTTTCATTTCAGTTATTGTATTGTTCTTCTCTGTTTGTTTGTTCTTTAATTCTTCCAGGTCTTTGTTAAACATTTCTTGCATCTTCTCGATCTTTGCCTCCATTCTTTTTCCGAGTTCCTGGATCATCTTCACTATCATTATTCTGAATTCCTTTTCTGGAAGGTTGCCTATCTCCACTTCATTTAGTTGTTTTTCTGGGGTTTTATCTTGTTCCTTCATCTGGTACATAGCCCTCTCCCTTTTCATCTTGTCTATCTTTCTGTGAATGTGGTTTTTGTTCCACCGGCTGCAGGATTGTATCTCTTCTTGCTTCTGCTGTCTGCCCTCTGGTGGATGAGGCTCTCTAAGAGGCTTGTGTAGGTTTCCTGATTGGAGAGACTCATGGTGGGTAGAGCTGGCTGTTGCTCTGGTGGGCAGAGCTCAGTAAAACTTTAATCCGCGTGACTGCTGATGGTTGGGACTGAGCTCCCTCCCTGTTGGTTGTTTGTCCTGAGGCAACCCAACACTGGAGCATACCTGGGCTCTTTGGTGGGGCTAGTAGCAGACTCTGGGAGGGCTCACACTAAGGAGTACTTCCTAGAACTTCTTCTGCCAGTGTCCTTGTCCTCACAGTGAGCCACAGCCACTCATCGCATCTGCAGGAGACCGTCTAACACTAGCAGATAGGTCTGGTTTAGTCTCCCCTGGGGTCACTACTCCTTCCCCTGGGTCTCGATGTGCACACTATTTTGTTTGTGCCCTCCAAGAGTGGAGTCTCTGTTTCCTCTAGTCCTGTCAGAGTCCTGCAATCAAATCCCACTAGGCTTCACAATCTGATTCTGTAGGATTTCCTCCTCCCGTTGCCGTACCCCCAGGTTCGGAAGCCTGATGTGGGGCTCAGAACCTTCACTCCAGTGGGTGGACTTCTGTAGTATAATGTTCTCTAGTTTGTGAGTCACCCACCCAGCAGTTATGGGATTTGATTTTATTGTGTTTGCGCCCCTCCTATTGTCTCATTGCGGCTTCTCCTTTGTCTTTGGATGTGGGGTATATTTTGTGGTGAGTTCCAGTGTCTTCCTGTCAATGATTGTTCAGCAGTTAGTTGTGATTCTGGTGTTCTTGCAAGAGGGAGTGAGAGCACATCCTTCTACTCTGTCATCTTGGTTCAAGGCCCTGGGGAAGTAAATATTTTTTATCTTAAATTTTTACATACTTAAAATAATTAACTTAAGTACTTTTAATATCCTTTTTTTTCCACCTTTTTCTAAGATACATTTTATAATCAAACTCTTTCGTTAAAAGATGATAAACTTCATAAATTTCTGTCTGGGCCTTGTCTGAGCCATCATTAGTTTAGAACTTACAGAGTCTGAATTATTGAATTTATTTTGTTGTTTAAATATCTGAGTGTCTGTTTTTGTCACTTTGAGCATTCATTCATTATGCTTTTAAAATTAAATTTATTTTTCAAGTCTAGCACTCTGTTGCATGTCAGGGATATAGGTGAGAGGTAAAGCCCCTGATGTCTAGTGGAAAAGATACAAACATATACAAATAATTGAAAGATACAAATATTAGAGTAAAAGCAAATTATACTAAGAATATGTCTACCTCTGTCTGAGGAAGTTGGATAAGGCTTTAAGACAGAGGTAACATCAGAGATGTGTATTGATATAAAATAAAAAATTTCTACTGAGTTCATTATAAGGTTCTATCTAATACCCAATGCAGTACTTACTAGGAACATGGTTGTTACTGAGTGAAGAAAGAATGGGGAAGGTAGTATGCTGGCATACAAAAGCATACAGGAACATGGCTTGTTGAGGGTGTATATATTGGGTGTTGCTAATACATAGGTCCATGAGATTTGGTGAGGGAATGGCCAGAAATGAACATAAAGAAGTAGCCTGGAGCCTGATTACAAGGGTTTTGTATTTTTTTTCACTAATATGGTCAGATTGTATCCTCTACACAAACCAGAGCCAGTAGAAATTTGGCAGTAGGAGAGTGATATATCTGACCCGTTATTTAGAGATGCTACAAGAGAAGAAACTGTTGGAGAGATTGTTGTGTTAAGAGTGTAAGAGAGATCAAAGCTCTAGTAGAATTTTTGAGGGAGTTTTGAGAGAAGTAGGAAATTCCAGAGACATTTCTAGAGTAAAACTGACAACATGTCATGACTGACTAGGTTTAGAAAGTGATGGAGAAATAGGAAAATATTATTCTCTCCATGCACACACTCAAACTTTTATCTACACTCTTATTAAACCCACATGGATAGACTTTGGCTTAGATATGGGGGACACAGAGATAGATTGGACACAATATTTGCCCTTGTAAAACTCATTGCTTCGTGTTTCTCCCAGTGAGATTTTAGTTTTGATGATCATGACGTTAATTGATGCATGCTTTCCTTATGTATAGGATAAGACTAAGCTTTCCTAAAATATAGAAATTAATCAATGGGTTAAGTCTGCTTGCTTTCTTGAAATCTTCAATCTTTTGTCTTCAATATTTTGATGTCACTGTGCTGGTATGCTACTCTCTTTTTCTTCCTAAATGACTTAGAGGATGAAAATATGTGTGCAGGACTTTTCAAGAATAACATATTACTGCATTAGAGAGAAACAGAAATGTATTACCCCCTAGATTTTTATTGTAGTTTGCTTTTGAATATTTGTAGATTGAAATTGAGTAGAGAGGATGTTGATTAGCATGCAGATTTTTTAAATTGTCTATAATAGGAAACGAATTGGTGTTTTCCTTAAAGAATGAATTTAAGGAAATGTGGTTTGAAAAGTGTGGTGTTGTTAATCGCACTGATCCAAGTAGTAGAAACTATTGATTGAGTAAAATAAGCAGTTTTGATTGTTTAACTGCAGGCTTCATTCTGCGAAACCAGAATTAAATGGTGGTAATAATTGCAATACTTAATACATGAAAACTCTGACCTAACACTGGGTGTACTTTTATAAAGATTAACTCATTAAATTATGTGACTTAAATTTTGCATTCTGCCCCTCTGTCATCTGCCCACCCCACCCTTTTCATTATCCCACCTCCCCTGCTTCTAATACTATTCATCTAACCCACAGCTTCTTACTGTTAGAATCTCTGTGCTCTGCAAGTAGCTGTCTTACATGGAATACAGTAAATTGGTACACCTGTAACTACCTTCTTGCCATCCATGTGGTCCACCAGAAACTCATATGTCCTTGCCATGCCAAATGGTGGAAATATAGGTTGACCCACTGGTATGTCCTAGCTTAGATGTACTACCTTTCTCCAGTACTCTTCTGAGACAGATCTTCTGGTTAGCTGCCCAAACAGACATCTAGCCAGGGAATGAAATACCTGAATCCCTTTCTTAGAGGCACCCCATATAGTCTCTCAGTAATATCTTCACATCCTACTCTCGGCTTTAGGGAGAGACAGTAGCCTCTCGTCATGAACATTGATGCCTCACAAAGCATAGGATTTAAGGACAGAATCTGTCCTTTTACAGATTCTACAGAGGAGATGAAGTGATGGCTAATGGTAGCAAGGCCAGTTTTGCCTCCTTTTAGTAAGCTCATGTCTCATCCCCACTTTAGGTGGCTCATAGACCATTCTCTTTTAAGCATGGAATGCTTAGCACCTTTGACAATTCTGCATCAAAAGGAAAAATCTCACATAACATCCTGTTGCAGGTACATCCTAATATACACACCTACATACAAGATGAATTCTGGACACCTTAGTTATCCTAATCACAAAAGTAATAGAAAAGTAAGCTTCTAAACAATGAGAGAACACTTTCTCAGAGAGCCATGGCTTTCATGTTGTCCAAAAGAGGAAGGTTAAAACCTTAGAATTATATACAAATTTAGTTTAATGATTTTACAGATTTGGTTGTTTGGTTTTCACTTCAGATCTCCCAAATGGAAGAGCTAGGCTGCTCTATGCTTATATACTGAGAAATGACAACTGTCTAAAGGATTGGGCACATGTCCTCCTGCAGTCCTGTAGTGTCCTGTTATGAGTATAGTGTGTTTCAGAAAATAGGATAGTGTATAAAAAATAAATTTTTAATGCCTTTATTGAGATAATTCATATATCTCAAATCTACCTATTTAAAATGTACAGTTCAGTAGCTTTTATTATATTCAGAGTTGTGTGACCATTACCACAATCAATTTTGGAACATTTTTGTGCTCACTTTGGCAGCACATATACTAAAATTGGAATTTTAGAACACTTTTCTCACCCCCCAAAAATAATCCTATGCCGATTAGCAATCACCTGCCATCTCGTCATCTTCCCAGGCCCTGGCAACCACTAATCTACTTTCTGCCTCTGTGGATTCGTGTATTCTGGACATTTCATAAAAATAGAATCATACAATGTGCCATCTTTTGTGGCTTGTTTCACTTAGCATATTGTTTTCAAGGTTCATGCATGTTGTAGCATGTATCAGTATCTCATTCATTTTTTTATTACAGAAAAAAATTATAAATAAATTGTAAAGACTCTCTGTTGCAAGTTGGGTTCTCCACAAAGGAGCTTAGAGATGGAATTAGGCATGCAAAAGATTTACTGGTGAGTAACATCTGTGAAAGGAAAAGAGCAGAAGCAGGGTTGTATAGGGAGGCCATCAGACCACAGTGCACTTCTCCCGCCAGGGTCCCCCAGAGCAAAGCTTGCCCATTGGAGGAGTCTTCCTCTGGGGGGAAATGCTAGGCTCTGGTACTACTGCCTTGCTTGGTGATTGGCCAGGGGCTGTCCTGAGAAGAAGCTGGAAGCTGAGACAAACCATACTCCTTGCTGGTGGGCAGCAAGTCCTTTCTTAAAGAGCAGTCTGTTGTCACATCTTTATGACTAACATGGCTAAAATAAGCATCCATTAAAAACAAAACAAAACAAAACAGCCTCAGTTATCTGAATGTGCTCTCTGAGAATGCTGGATTAAAAATACGCCTCCACTGCATATTCATTTGTTGTCTTTTCTTCCTCAGCAGTTGGAAAGCAGAGACTCTCACTTTCTTCCTTTTGTTTTCAAGTGACCAAATTTTTTAAATTGAAGTATAGTTAATTTACAATGTCGTGTTAGTTTCAAGTGTACAGCAAAGTGATTCATATATACATATGTGTATACATTCTTTTTCAGATTCTTTTCCATTACAGGTTATTACAAGATATTGGATATAGTTCCCTGTGCTATACAGTAGGTCCTTTTTGTTTACCTATTTTATACATAGTAGTGTATATATGTTAATCCCAAGGTCCTAATTTATCCCTCCCTCCTCCATCATCTTCTTCCTTTTTGAGTCAACTTTCTTCAAATAAGAATCTTTACAGACAGTGGGAGCTCAATAAATGCCGTTGATTGACAGACCTGGACAAGCAAGACAAATATTTCTTACTTGGACCTAAAATCTTCTTTTTGGCACACAATAAAAGAACCCCATAACTCTTGTAACTCTACACCAAGATGTTCTACAGGTTTACAGAGTGCATGTGAAAATTGTCCTGAGACTGTTGGGTAGCCTCCCAAAGGGTGTGCAGCTAGGGTAATGATACGGGCAATAGAAACCATATACCATGCTTACTGCTCCCAGCACACTGACAGATCTCACTGGCAGTGAATGCCCATGTTTAGGTTATAGGCTTTAAAGACTCACACCTTTGTTAACACTGCAGCTCCATAGCTCCAACACTACTTCTTATTGAAATCTTCTTATGAATAACATTGAACCATGTGCATCCAGTCCCCAAGTGCCCAAAGCGTTCCTGAATTCCACATACCTTGTTGTGAACTGGCAAACTCATCTGTACTCCCTCAGCCATGAAATTTGCCACTCAGAAAACTACATTATTTGTAATTTGAAAACCTGCAATGATGCATTGTAACTGACAGATGATCTAATCTCTAGGCACATATTGCTTTTGGTTTTCGTTATTGAAGATGGAAGAGATTTCTCTCATTTCAATGATGGATCTTTATATACTTCTTATGAATCATGGTGGCAGTGTGATAAAATTAAGACATTTCATTGATTCAGTTATGAAGGACTCCATTCCTCACTGTGGGTGATAAACCTGCATCATTGTTTACACATAATGTACATATTTAAGAACATAATTCATTTCAGAGTGCACAGCACACTATGTGATCATAGAGAAAAGCTTTTTAAAAAATTTTTCTTAAATTCCTTTGGGGCAAAAAACAATAGGAACAGCTTTGGAAAACAGTAGAAAGCCATACAACATCAGGAATTAATTAACTAAAGTTTATTGCTTCATATGCTTTAATTTCAATCACAGTACTAATGAGTAAAGTGATTATGTAATTTGTCAATTATCATAATCTTTTCAAGGGACAGAATACTGCAGTCTCCTCCTTGTTAACTTGGACACCGGTCCAGAAACTACTGTCCTACCTCCTTGTAAAGAACCTCTCTCTATGAAATATAGATTAAATTAGCAGAATATTTTGACCAAAACATACATGTATTTCATTGTTTATTTTAGTAGGATATAAAAAATTATGATACAACCCTTTGCCACCAAGTGTTCCCCTTTCTCTGTTCTAACACAAGGACATGGTGGAAATTAATAAATACAACTGGAACTCAAACAACTCAAGTGATTAAAGAGTTTGAAAATATTGAAAAAATATATTTACACTTAAAAGATTGTTAACTATTAGACATAGAAAAGCAACAGTACATTTTCTGAAGATGATGAAAGTCAAATGCACCTAATACTATCCAATGTAAGCCTGAGAACACTATGTCTGCTGTGAGAAAACAATAACATGGCTGATAAATTGCACTATTCTTTCTGTGTTGATGAGAGATTTGATTTCCTGAAGGATTGAAAGTTAAAGGAATGAAAAAATACAGCAAAGGATATCTCTACTCTCAACCTGTCCTGTTTAATGCGGAGCTTGGTCCATCTGCTGTTTCTACAGTTTGACCCTCTCCCTTCCGCATATGTTTGCATAGGCACACTATACTCCGTCTTCCCTTCATGCTTCAACAGGCTTCATCTTCAGTTCTCTTGTGAAAAGTTGGCAAGTGGACTTTAAGGAAAATCAAGGTGGTCTTTTGAATGCCAGAAAATGGTCTAAAACAAATGCCCATAGACTACAGTATTATTAGGAATGAATATACGTTTCTTCTAGAGATGGTATGGTACTGGTATTCCAGGGTTATGCCAATCACACAGATTTTCAACCTGTATTGAGTGAATATTTACTATCTGCATATTGGTACTGTTCTGGGCATTAATACTGTTTCCCAAGTAGAGAGACATTCCATAATCTATGTGTTCAGAGGAACGTTGCACCCTGTTCTCAATGCCATGGTCTAAGTGTTAAGTTTTCCAAGGGAGAGTCTGGAAATTATCTTCAATGATTAAAGGGGATATTCGGTGTGGTCAAGATAAAACTCCTCATCATATGATCTGTCTTTTTTGTTGTTGTTAGGTTTTTTTTAAAACATTTTTATTGGAGTATAATTGCTTTACAATGGTGTGTTAGTTTCTGCTGTATAACAAAGTGAATCAGCTATACATAAACATATATCCCCATATATCCTCCCTCTTGCATCTCCCTCCCACCCTCCCTATCCCACCCCTCTAGGTGGACACAAAGCATCAAGCTGATCTCCCTGTGCAATGTGGCTACTTCCCACTAGCTATCTATTTTACATTTGGTAGTGTATATATGTCCATGCCACTCTCTCACTTTGTCACAGCTTACCCTTCCCCCTCCCCGTGTCCTTAAGTCCATTTTCTACATCTGCGTCTTTATTCCTGTCCTGCCCCTAGGTTTGTCAGAACCTTTTTTTTTTTTTTTTTAAGATTCCATATATATGTGTTAGCATGCAGTATTTGTTTTTCTCTTTTTGACTTACTTCCCTCTGTATGACAGACTCTAGGTCCATCCACCTCACTACAAATAACTCAGTTTTGTTTCTTTTTATGGCTGAGTAATATTCCATTGTATATATGTGCCACATCTTCTTTATCCATTTATCTGTCGATGGACACTTAGATTGCTTCCGTGTCCTGGCTATTGTAAATAGAGCTGCAATGAACATTGTGGTACATGACTCTTTTTGAATTATGGTTTTCTCAGGGTATATGCCCAGTAGTGGGATTGCTGGGTCATATGGTAATTCTATTTTTAGTTTTTTAAGGAACTTCCATACTGTTCTCCATAGTGGCTGTATCAATTTACATTCCCACCAACAGTGCAAGAGGGTTCCCTTTTCTCCACACCCTCTCCAGCATTTATTGTTTGTAGATTTTTTGATGATGGCCATTCTGACTGGTGTTATGTGATAACCTCATTGTAGTTTTGATTTGCATTTCTCTAATGATTAGTAACGTTGAGCATTCTTTCATGTGTTTGTTGGCAATCTGTGTATCTTCTTTGGAGAAATGTCTATTTAGGTTTTTTCCCATTTTTGGATTGGGTTGTTTGTTTTTTTGATATTGAGCTGCATGAGCTGCTTGTATATTTTGGAGATTAATCCTTTGTCAGTTGCTTCATTTGCGAATATTTTCTCCCATTCTGAGGGTTGTCTTTTCATCTTGTTTATGGTTTCCTTTGCTATGCAAAAGCTTTGAAGTTTCATTAGGTTCCATTTGTTTATTTTTGTTTTTATTTCCATTCCTCTAGGAGGTGGGTCAAAAAGGATCTTGCTGTGATGTATGTCATAGAGTGTTCTACCTATGTTTTCCTCTAAGAGTTTTATATTGTCTGGCTTTACATTTAGGTGTTTAATCCATTTTGAGTTTATTTTTGTGTATGGTGTTAGGGAGTGTTCTAATTTCATTCTTTTACATGTAGCTGTCCAGTTCATATGATCTGTATTAAAGCATGTCTTCTATGTGTATAGAAGCAGGCAGAACCCTAGAGTAATTATTATGAGTTAAAATGACAGAGAGCCAAATTTGAACTAAGTATCAGGAAGAACTAGTTCAACGTTAGAGCAGTTCAAGTTTAATATAAAGTATTTTTATTCATTCAACAGGTATTTACTGGGGCTACTGTGCACCTCTTCTGTATACATATATTTAATAAAGAAAGTGTGCACTTCCCATTCTTGGAAGCAGAAGGAGGTTGACAAGCCAAGCAAAGCAAGATAAGCATTTGCTGCAGGTGTGGAGAATGGCTTCCTGCATTGTTTAGGCAATTGGACCAGATATCCCCTGTAGTCCCTCATAGGGCTGAGTTTCAGTGACACCATATTATATAGGCAGTAGTTAGAAAGACAGTATATGGTAAGTGCTGTAAGAGACGTATAAAAATAAGTTGTATAGGATTTAGTGGAGAAAAAATAATATTAGAAGTAATATAAAAATAATATTAGAAGGCTGTATAGTGATAAAAAATGGGATTTGAAGGGAGCCTTTAAGGATCGATAAGACTTAGTGTAAGAGGAAATATAGTGTCTAGGAAGGGGGAACAAAATGGGTGAAGAGTTGAAGAGACAAGTGCTTGATGTGCTTAGGAGGGATAGTATTAATCATCCTGGCCATAATCGTGGTTTCTATGGAGGAATGACAGGGACTTAAGCTAGAGAAATAGGCAGAGAGGGAATGCTTCTCCTCTCCTTTATGGACAGAAGGGTAAAATACCCCATGTGTACATTGGTTACTTAATACAAAACTTTTGTGCCCCGGGAGACAGATCAGGGTCACTATTTCCTTTTTCTAGCATCATTAAGACTTTAGATATACTTGAGTCTTTTCTCCTTGTAGGGAAGCGTGAGAATAGATATCTATTGCTTCTGACTGTCAGCTGCTGCTGTTGGTTCACTACTGAGATAACAGTTTACTCTTATTCAAGCTGTTAAAGTACTAGATCACAAACAGAGTTTAAGTAACAAATAGATGATCCAGAGAATGCCATTGCTTCTCACTGACTACAAGGTTACACTTCAGTCAAGGGTCTTCTCCAAGTGAGAAGGAACAAATGCAAAAGTAGTGTGTGTATGTGTGTATGTGGGTTTAAAAGACTAGTTCTCTTACTTTTCAGTGGAACTTCTACTATTACACTGGCTTTCACACAGTTGCCTAATGTGCAAAAATAATTCCAATATTTGCATTGACACAAATGACACAAGAGGATGAAACATTTTACAGAAATCTCTGTGCTTACATATATTTATATATGTGTTAAATGCATATGTTGTAATTTGTGTGAACTACTTACCCAGTTGAGCAATAATGACTAAATTAGGCAATGAAATGAATGCATTCTATCATATTTAACGTGAAGGTGCTTGGTGTCTCTTGGCTGGTTTTCCTCTATTTCTTAATTACATCCATATTGTGTTTTCGTGTAAAGATGAGCTGAACATACATATGGCCAAACACTTCTGTAATGCCATCTAATGGAGTCAACATTGTTTTCCATACATTTTAAAAAATAATTTGCATCATTTTAAACATTTATGCCTTTTGAAACTGCCATGTTTAACTGTAGAATGGAAAATATAGTTTTTGTGACTTCTCACTTGGGGATCTCAGCTGGGTGGAAGTATTTACTAGAGCTTATCGAATGACTGTAGCCTTTGTTTCCTTTCTTGGCTTGTCCCCTTCAGGCTTCTCTGAATTTCTGTTACAAGTGTTTACCTGGTGACAGTGAGAATTACATCTTGGCATGAAGAGCCCAGTGGATGCTGTCCCAGAGTTGAGGGGTATTGCACTCTGTAACTGCAGAATTATGGCTAAATCCTAGCCAATCCTGACCCTTTGCAGAACTTCATCACTGGGATCAGAGTTCTTTGTATTTTGTGCAATCAGATAGTGTGCATTTTGTAGCCCAGGCAAACTGCCAATCTCTAAGCCAAATTCAGCCCACAGAGTTTTCATATATTTTTTTAATACCTCAGTGAGTGCTACAGTTCTCATGTTTGTTTCTTAAGCTGCCCTATCTGGGTACATCAACATTATCTGTCTGGCCCTGAAATCCTGAGTGCTTGAGTCTCCTGCAGTGCTAGAGGGTGTGTTGGAGAAGGCTGCAGCAACCACAGGTTATCAATCCTACCTGCAAAATTCATATATCAGAAATTTCAGAGGGCTTTCAGGGTATCCATCATTTAAAAAGTACTCCCTGGCTATGCTATAGTTCAGGCAGGGTTGAGAACCATTGTGATAAGAGGAACCATTTGCCTCATTAGATTCACTAACTAGAAAATATACACTAACTCAAAGCTTAGACTGTTGCTCTAGTTCTCAAAGGAAAAAAAAAAAACTCTCAATAAATAAACAAACAAAACCACAAAACCTGTATTGAGTGATTACTACATGCTAAGCATGTCATGTATGTTATGCTATCCAGTCTCCACACTAATGGAACATTTTCTGGTTCTCATCTTCTCAGTTTCCTGACCTTGATCTCTATGTCATGTCCCTCTCTTACTCTTTGTATATACTAAGGCCCTCGCTCTGCCTCTTTACCCTGGTGTATTTGCTTCATAAAAATTTATTTTTCAACTGAAATTATTTTATTTGTTCATTTTTTTGTTGTCTTGCTCCTGTTTTGGAATGTAAGCTCCATGAGGACAGGTCTTTGTTTTGTTCATTTCGATATTCCATGGACCTAGAATCATGGCTGCTCCGTTATCAGAACTGAGTAGATATTTGTTAAATTAATAAATGTCTGCTCATTTATCATTCTTCTTGACTTCCTGTTGCATCTTCTCTGTTTCCTTTCCTTTCAATTAGAAAATTCTAAGACTTATTTGAGGTCAATTTTTTTAGTATCTTTGAAGAAAAAACAACTGTACAACATTTTTATGTTTCCAAAATAGTATTTCAGTATTACTGTAGCTACTATCACCCAACCGGAATCATCTCGTTATATAGGGGTGATTTTAAGAAGGAACAAATGCAGGATAAAATTTCTTCTTTATTTTTAATCTTTCAATCATACTCATTTAATTGTAGTTTTATGTACCTCACAAAGGTATCATGATAATTAATGTCTGTTTAGTCATTTCAAAATAATAAGGCACCCTGAACCCCTAAGGGAAAAAGAGTTCTATAAATGTACATAATTAGTATTATAGTTTTCTCATTTGTAGAACACAGAGAGAAAATACCTATTCACAGTCACAAGGGTATTATTGAGATTAATTAATTAATGTTTATAAAGCAGCCAGAATGTGGGGGAAAACACATTTTCTTTGCTATTTAAAGTGCATTTCAGAGGGAAAGAGGCAAATTATGTTTGCAGTTTAGAGTTATTTACTTATTTATCTTGAATGTTCAGATAAATTGCAGTTTTTACACTTGTTCTCCTCAATCACGTACCAGGTCCTAATACCCTTTTCACTTCTTCTGTACTTGAGCAGACCCTATAGCCCTTTGTTTTTTCAAAGTGGAAGTAACTGCTCAATGCATAACATATTATTTCTTCTTTTCAAAGGTAGCTTATTCTGAAAAACATACAGGTTATCTTAGTCCTGTTTTATTTTTTCTTTGTCAACATGGTATGCTTTATTTTGTCCTTTGAATATGATTTTATGTAAAGCTATTGAATTTGACATTTCTTTATCTAGGCAGATGTGGGTGTGATGCTACAGTTTTGGTTCTTTACCATGAGCATGACACTTGACTTCAGATTGCTGCCTTTCGATTGAGTGGTTATTAAGATGTAGACTCTGAGAGAATGAGACACAGACTATAGTTATGTTGCTTTCCTGCCATATTTATTTATTTTGTTTTATGCTGTTTGAAGTCTTTGAAATTGAAACTAAACGTTCATGATTTTTTTAATGGGTTCCAAATGTGAATTTTGGCTCTAAACTTTGTCAGTGTACTCTACTTCCCTATTCAAGTTTGCCTCTTCATTACCTCCTTATCGCTGTGTTTTCAGTAGATTACAGCAGGCTCTTCTCAGTTGATATCGATCCTTTTGTCCTAATTTAGTGCATATTCCACAGCCAGTGATTGTGTAAAGGCACAGGGATTACATGATTAGCTGTGGTATCTTTATACCAATATCTAGTTAGTTAACTGGTACCAAAAGGCCAGGGCACAGCCAGGAGCTCTAGTTAAATTAGCATCAGGCTGCCATCTGATTATTTTTGCATGATCCCTTGCTTGGCAAAAAGCTTTACAGAAAAAAAGTAAAATTATGCTTGTTATTCTTGTGCAGAGAGGATGATTAATCTGTTTTGTATTTCCCTCCCAGACCCCCAGTTGTCCCTTCCTCTATGACAAGGAGCCCTGAGATTTTTTTAGTTTTCTGTTTAGGTTCTGTTTGGGTTTTCCTATTAGCAAATAGGAAACCATTTGCTAATAATGGAGAAGAAATTTAGGGAAAGATAAAACATCTTGATGTGGAAAGATCAGGTATAAAACTGAATTGTAAAGTTATATAAAAGGCATAGGTCCATGGTGTATCGAAGAAACACAAGGTTTGTCTGAAAGGTGAGTTAAGGTTATGCCCTTCTATAGTAATAAAGATTAAAGGAACATCACTCAGCTTCACTCCTTCTACCCTCAATATACAAAAATTAAATTTGCTTCTTCTCTAGTACCTTATCAAATAAATATAGATATTCTGATACGAAGTTAGAACACCTGGCTAATCACATCATTGTGATTATTACATGATGTATAAAACATAGTTCTATAAATCAACAGAAAATAAAGTTCACCAACTGGTTAACTAATGGGTTAATATAATATATTTGGTTTATATTCTTGTAAGGACCCATGAAGAGATGAGATGACATCTTTGGGGGTTAGAGTTGGATTTGAATTCTTAGAGATGATGAAATTTTTAGGTTTTCTTTTCCTCCCTCCAAACTGACAAAATATTTCACAAGTTAAGGAAAACATTGAAAGTGTAATGAAAACACAATGCGCAAAACTGCCTAAATGCATCTCGTTTATTTACATTTCTAGATTTTGCAAAGCTAAATTATTGGATTTCTTCATTGTTTTGACAGAGCCATGCTGAAAAGTAACTTAATACTTCTCATAAGGTGCTTTTAGCTAGAGCTGGAACTACAAAGACTACTGGGTTAGAAATAGGCTTCATTCAACACAGGGTTTGCCAGGACTGTGCTTTGCTCTCTTGACCTCAAGACTGATTAAAGATTAATTTGTTATTTTTAACTTTTAAAATAGTTTAACAGAAGATGGAAATGTATCACCATATACTCTGAGATACATCTTTACAAATAGATAAATTGTTGTATAACTATTGTCTTGTTCTGTGGCATGTACAGTTGTTTGCTTGGCTAGTTGGGGTGTTATGAACTTATTTATATTCAGTAAAATAATATCACTCTCTTCTGTAGTGAAAGGTACTCTGCCTTGACTTGATATTGACTTTTTAAAAATGTAAGATAGAAAATAAGTGTACATAACAATATACAACTTTGATGATGCTGTCAGAGATGTATGTGCTTAAAAAACTCCAATCACACTATGTGAAGATGAGTATTTGAAGTATAACCCAGCTTTTGGTTGAAGACCCTATGTCTGCTTTTACTCTTTGTGTCGCGAACCATATTTACTTAAATAGAGTTGCCCCATGATTTGATTAATATAGATCATGTACCACAGTAGTTAGCACAGTGCTGGATGGAATGAAATCTTTTGTTGAATAAATGGGTTAAAGAGAAGACAGTCAATTTAGAAGGCATATTGAAAGTTTGTCATGAGGGGAAGAAAGCGTCAAAATTGAAATCACTGAGCAATTTTAGCAAATGTTGAAGCGTTCAGGGTACTGAAGTTCTCATAGTAGAGAATCACAGGTTTCACTGAGCTCTCTTTATTAACTGGACCAAATGTGGTACATTTTTTATGCCCAGGCAGAAATTTCTGTATTTAGCTGGGGGAATAATCCTTTAACCCTGAATTGCAAAATGATTAGTCTCTTGTTTGCCATGAACCTTATGGTCTATACCCCTTGTTCAAGCAATTAATCATGCCTTGCAGTGTTTCATGGGTTGTTCCCTTGTATAGTTATTTAGCTCTTCCATTGTTTATGGCCCCATGTAGAACATATCCACAAGTAAATTGTTGAGGCAGGGAACAAGTTGTGTGTGTGTGTGTGTGTGTGTGTGTGTGTGTGTGTGGTGTGGTGTGGCTATCTGTCCATGATTGTATGTTCTGAATTCATTAAACGTCAAAAATATTGCAGGTTTGATAGTATTTTGATGAATTCCAGAAGAATCAGTACTATAAAATAGGATAGGACTGTATAATATTCATTAAAAGAGTTACTGTTGTATAATTATGAGAAAGGACATAGCATGTAAGAGTTGACCCCTAAAAAAAAATAAACAGTTGGAAACATGAAGGGAACCTGTGGAAGGAACTGTGAGTTGGTGGATATTGATGGGAGGGGGGAGGGGCTAGCTCAGTAATCAACAGGACCTTATCAAAGCACATTGTATTTTAAGTACCTAAAGTTTTCAAAGCCTTGGAATATGTTAGTATATTAAGGAACTCAGCTTATCTAGGTTTATCTGTGATCAATCTGATTTCCTTCATCTGTTAAGTTGATTAAGAGAAATGTGTATTATTTGGTGATAAATGAAGAATGGGTAAAATAAACAGCACAGCAGAGGCATATTGCATTTGTAGATTTAAAACTCATTAAACATTTGCTTTAGACAACACCATGAAGAAAAATGACTTTTCATAGATTTCCATAAGCAAAAGTGTCTGGAAAGGCAGCCTAAAAAACAGAAAGGAAGTCAATGTACACAGGAATGGAAGAAAATGATTGCTATGGCAACTGGTGTGTGGCATTAGAAGCAAACTTATACTGTGCTTAAAAAGATGATCCTATAAATGAATGGATAAATTGTATTAGAAAATCAGCAAAGACTAAATAATTTAAAATGTTTGCCCTTTCTTAACTCAAATAATTCAGAAGTAGCTCCCTGAACAAAATTACAGTCTGAGAATTGTTGGAAAACCATAGTTGTTAATATCCATTTTATCTCTGGAATAGGGCTTAAATGTATTTTTTAAACCTAGCTAGGACAGAGATATGTCCTAGGGACATATCAAGAAGGGAATACATCTTCTGGGCTTTTATAAATTGGCGATCAACTTGTATGTCAATTTTTTATACTTAAGCTGAAACTTCATGTGCTTTCTGATAACTTTTATACCTTGTACTTAAGTATTTGTCCCTACCTGTACTGGAAAAGAAAAGATAGATTGACTTGATTAATAACCAAATCAGTAGTTCAGAATCACTTTTAGAGTGTTTGTGATATGACAATTAGACAATAGATAAATAGAGGATGGATGCTAGGTATATATGAATAAATACCCTTGTTGCTCTCTAAAGTAGACTAAAAAAGAAATGTTAGAGCCTTTTGCTAAGTTCTTTGAATATGAGTTCAGGTTCTCTTTTGAAAGGCTGACAAGTTCTTTCTTTAACTTCCTGAGGGAGAATAAACAATGAGAGATCCTGGGAGTCTGATTTTAACCAGGGGAGTCTCAACAGACCTTGGCATCTTAGGCCCAGCAAAATATAGCAACGAAGCACCATGGATTATGACATTATTGGGAGGTATTTTTCACCCAAATCTATTTTATTAATGAAAGGACAAAGAGATGAGGGTAAGAAAAATGCTGTCATAAAGTGCATACATTCTCAATATTACCAAATTGAGGTGAGCCAAATACAGAGATCTGTCTTGGGAACCAAGTGGAACAGAGGGTCCAACCCAGACCAACTTGCAGAGTCAGCACTACTGATTACCTAGATCACAGGGCCCCCTTCCCATGCTCAGGATATTGTAATACAAACGTTTGAGAGGTTTGTGTTGTAGAAAACAAATGATCACAAAAGGATGAACTAGGTCTTAAGTAGAGAGATCGTAATGAGCCTGTGAGATTGGAATCTTCTTGAGTAATGGAGACTTATAGTATCTTCTGCTGCTGAGATTATTGTCATTGTAAGAAAACTGTTTTCATTAACCCATATGACCTCATTTTTCTGTCTGGTGGCCAATAATACATGGACAGAACACCAGGACTGGAATAGAAAACAGCTTACAATATTGGTGTGGTGGCTTCTAGGACTGGCTGGAGTTGCTATCTATTGTGGCAGTTTGTCGTGTTTCATTTACTTTCTTTGCACTTTGCTGCCACCAAAGAAAGTTAAGTCACCAGCTGGGGTTGGGATTGGGTAGGGAGGGAAGGGAGAGTCAACAGACCCTACAAAATATTACTGAGTCTTGTTGCCCAATTGTGACTTAAGAAAGATTTTAAATAAATTCTTTTAAAATGCAATTATTTGAGAAAACTGAAGTATCCTAACTATGTCTATAGCTCTCACCAGGAACCCGGTTGTGAAATGCCTTCTAGAGATGGTGCTGGGGGTTAACAGGGGACTCATTAATTGATTTAAAGAAACAAAACCTAGAAGATGTTTTTAGACCAGTATTTAAGGAGGTGAGCAGGATCTGAAATGCAAAAGGTAGATGAAAAGCCACAGAGATGGCTTCAGGACACTGCTTTCTACCAGCAGCCAGTGTTAGAACAACCACACGGAACAGCCGACTTAGCAACAGCTGCTGAGAGAAGTCAACCATGGACGCCATTGCTGAAAGCTGCCACTTAGAGACCGTGTGGAAGCCGAGCAAAGTTAGAGGTACAAACTTTGAGATCAGCCGTCACAAATGCCCTGCTGGAAAATGCTGGCCACCAGGTCTGACTCCAGAAACATTAGATGGAGTGTACCTGCCAATGGGACCTTGTCATGCTGAGTGAAACCTCTGACATATTTCCTTCACAACTGGAGTGACCCTTGAGGAAAAAGGGGATCTTTGACATCCCTAAAAACTAGGGACTGCTCTCTTTTACTCTATTCAAGGGAGGAGGCTGTATGACAATTTTACACATTCCTACAGGAGCCAAGTGGGATTTCCTGGCAATTGTGGACACTTGGGCCCCAGTTTCCTGGTAGAGCGTTGTAGCCTTGTAAAGGTCAAGATCCTAGAAATCTCCCCGTTTGTTCGGTTCCTATAATATTGATACTCTAGCTTATTATAAAATTGATCAATATGGCATGCTTCATCTGACCTGATTCCTTTTCCTGTTCTCCATTATGTGGTTCATTAAAAACAATAATCTGTCAAAAATGTGCATAAGTAAAGAATAGTTGTTTTGTGTCTTGTTGAAATATTTCTCTATAAACTGTAACAACATGCAGAAAAATAATAATTTGTAAATCATTAATATCCCAATGCAACAATGTGTACCCAGTGGATACTCCAAAGAATGCTAATAATTTATTTAGAATCAAAGACATGTTGTCAGTTTTATTATTACTTACTTCAGTTTTATATCCACTTAACATGTGTCCTGGTAGACATCGGTGAGATATAGTGTACATAGAAACAAAAAATATAATATGGAAAATATAAAGTATACTTTAGTTCATGTTTTAAATTTTAGAGTTTGCTTTAGGGTTTATTTGCTTTGGAGTACTTACTGTAGGAAAGTGCAGTTTCAAAAGAACATTGTGTTGAAATAAGAGTTGTGACATCTACTACATCTCGGAAAATTTCCTATATAGGGTAAAAAACTTCGCAAGTTTTCTGAGTGTTTTTAGTTTGTGTAATGTTTTGGACCCTTTCCATAAAAAAGTCTCATGAGATGCAGTCGGTGCTCTTCTGCCCTTCACTTAGACCTGGACAACCAGGACCCTGCCTTGGGCTGCATTCTTTCCAGATCCTTGGCTGATCCTCCTCCCGCCACATCTCTCCCACAGGGACCTGCCCAACTGGAGCCCATGTCCCTCCCCATATCCCCCACATCCCAGTCCCATAATGTTGGTACCAGGGAGCCAGAAATTCTCTGCCCCAAATACACCCCTGACCTGCTTCCTGGCCTTGCACAGGCCTCTTTCTGAATCTGTCTTGGGGGATGGAGCCAGGGGCAGGGAGGAGCCAGTCGGGCTCAGATGCAGCTGGTGGTCTCCACACACGCACCAGGCTTCTGATTTTCCTGCTGGAGCCTGGTTTAGGAAGAGAATGGGGTGAGGCTGGGGGCTGGGTCCTCTGTTTGTACTCTTGCTCCAGACTTGCAGACGTTAGCACTGGGCCAAAATACTTACACTTCAACAACAACAGAAGAAACTGTCAGTTAGTTTTGGATATAAGTAACATTAACATGTTTATAATTTAATGAAAGTGACTTAAGATTGCATGAGCTAATTATTTAAAGTAAATGAGTTTATTTTTCAAATGGCATCTTTACTAGAATACTTATGTTCCATATGAGTATGATATTTACTTGTCAGTTGTCAATAACTTCATCCATTGAAGAATTAGGACATTGTATAAACTCATTATTAATTCTAGGAAGAAAACTAAAAGCAAACAAACAAACAAACAAACAAAAAAACAAAAACCTCCTGTCAAACCATAAGTAATGCAGTTCTATTGTTTTCATGTAGCCTCTCTCTAATTTAGTTAGGCTTTGTAAAAATGAAAATAAGGTTTATATTCTTTTCATTTGTTTTTATTTACTCTTAAAAATATTCTGTTTACCCAGGACTAATCTAATCAGCATGTTCATGTGTTTAGTATGGTACATCTTTATAAGTGGCTACTCAAATACTTTGTAGGTAATACTTAGGAACTTATGATGATGTAAGTTATTGCAACACAGAATCAAAATGAAGGAGATGTAAAATAATTTTGAAAGTTATAAAAAGTAACTTAGGGATGGCATAGAAACTGAGTTTCAACCTAAAGATAGTTTCCATTGTCTAAAAAGCAATTAACCCAGACTGGTGATAAAGACTTCTTTGGGGTTGGGGAAAGATGAGAAGAACACATAAGAATCGTGTTATAGAATAGGAAATGATGATTCACCAATACATTGTATGTAGGAGACAAAATAAACATGGGTAGAGAATTCTTTCATTTTAAATTGGTGTTGAAATTAGACAGAGAATGACCATGAGAAACCTGGGTAGTAGACAGCAAACTGTGAAGCCTTATCTGGCTTGAAAGCGGTATCTGAAGTAAAAAGAAAATAACAGAAGTATTATGGGCTACCACAAAAATATAGACAGCAAAATAGTCATCATTTATATTTCATTCAACAGGTATTTACTGAGTACCTCATACGTGTCAGCTACTGAACTAGACAAGATATTTCGATGATCAGAACAAAGATTCTTGCCCTCCACAGAGCATGCATAAGTGGCCTTAAAACCAAGTTTACTGTTCAGTTGTTTCCTAAAAGATCCATATTTAATGTAATATTTTCCAAAGTCCCATGAAGAATACGTATTATACACAGGAGGATATCGATATGTCCATACTTTTTTAAAAAGTCTTGCAATAATACAAACTTTTGATACACATACAAATGAAACACTGATGGAACTAGGGAAAGATTTTTCTACAAGTAAGCAAACATCTGAAGAAATTGTTATTGACCATACTGACACATCAAATAAACAGTTTGACAAATCGAGGATTGATTTAAAAGATATTTTTCTTATTGTAATTATTGCTTCTCTTTCACTTTTATAAACCTGATTGATCTGGGAAGTCTCTATGTTTACCCCTCAATTCACTACATAGTCTTTCTACTTACACTGGTCAGGTTCTAGTTCTCACTGAGATCTAATAATGCTGCTTGATCTTCTCATCCTATTAGACTTAGGGGTGGTAACAGCTTCCTCCTGTTGCTAGGTCCTGGATGCTTCACCATCCCCTGTTGGTTCCCATAGCCCTGTCCATACTTCTGTAGATTCTCTGTTAATTACATTGTCAATTAACTCCTTCCTGTGTGCTGTCTGCCAGAACTCTGCATGACACAAAGATAAATAGCAGTGTTGAAGAGAAGCTCAGGGCTCAGATTGTCCTCTCAGCTCTTGCTCCATTTGGAAAATGAGAGAATGGGCCCTTTCACAAGATTTCGACATTGAGAAGTCTTGGACAGAAACCATTAAGAGAGCATCTTCAGAGACCACATAACTTTACTGCATGCATTTAAAAAACACTTAAGCCCATAGGCAGTGTTAGAGCCGCTTCTTCCAAAAGCTGCTCCTCTGTAACATTTAAAAATATTCTCCCCAGATGAGGAGAATGTTGTATTACATAACACTATGTTAATGTTGTATTAACATAGTGTTCCAAGACCAAATCAAAGCTTAAGGCTAAGAATTCTGTTTTTCCCATTTTTTCTGTTGCTTAGATGTGTGGTGAATGACCCATCTTGTGTGCCAATTCTCTTGCCATTTGTTCGATCCCTTTTTATCCATACGGGTGTGGTGGAGACAGTATAGCCCCACTCAACACTGTCTTCTGGCCCCATTTTGAAACATCTGCCCAAAGGTAAGCTATCTAACATAGCAAATGACCTATATTTGGTTTGACTATCACCACTCTCCCATAATGTTTTTTTGTCCCTTCTTATCATTCTTAAAAAAGGAAGCTAGCTCCATGCCTTGTACAATTTTAAGTTTCCCCCCAATTTTAGGATCTTTCATAATGTTGGCATTGTATTATATTATAGCCTTATTTGATGCCTCAAATCAGTTATCTTTATGTGTGATTAACTCTTCTCGAAAAAAAAAACAGTTACAATTTCAAAGTTAAAAACAAAATCTGACAGTTAAGAGTAAGATATTATCTACTCTAAGGGAGTAAGGGATAATAGCAAGCATAGCTAGAATATTCATTTTGAGTTGGCCTTGCTAAAATAAGTCCTCTCTGTCTACAGTATAAATATCTTTCAGTTTAAATTGCCAGTTTAAAGGGTTTGCCAATGCATTTTTTTGAACTTAGCAGAGATTTGGATTGATTTATGTAAGATAAAAATAGTCACTTTATCTTTACATGATAAAATGTGTCATAAGCATTGAAATATGAAGGTTCATTTTGAGTCATTGGAACTACTGCACTTATAAGGTGTTTACAAGGATAACAATGTCCTTAAGTGCATAAGTACTTAGTGTATCATGATGGATACAGGTTTTTTTTTTTTTTTTTTTTTTTTAATTTATTTATTTATTTATGGCTGTGTTGGGTCTTCATTTCTGTGCGAGGGCTTTCTCTAGTTGCGGCGAGCGGGGGCCACTCTTCATTGCGGTGCGCAGGCCTCTCACTGTTGCGGCCTGTCCCGTTGCGGAGCACAGGCTCCAGACGCGCAGGCTCAGTAGTTGTGGCTCACGGGCTTAGTTGCTCCGTGGCATGTGGGATCTTCCCAGACCAGGACTTGAACCCCGTGTCCCCTGCATTGGCAGGCGGATTCTTAACCACTGCGCCACCAGGGAAGCCCTGGATACAGGTTTTTAGAGAAATAAACAGTATCCTAATTTATTTTGTCTTGCCATATTCTTTTATGAGACAGAATAATTTATCTGTATTGATATAAGATGATTTATCATAGTATTCATATGAATTATCTGGTAATTTGTGTTTCTTTTTAATTAATTCTCTCTATTGGTTTTCAGATATAAAAACTGAGTTGAAATGGCTTTCATTTTTTAACAGCACAAGCCAATTAGAGGCTAGTCATGGTAAATAACCTCTAGCCAGAATTGGGTTAATTCAGGTTATTTAACAATAGGCTCTTTAGAGTATATTCTATTGATTATTTTATTCATTTTGATTCAGAAAACACTTACTGGTTAATAATGTAGGGTGGTCATCATGATAGGTTCTTGGTAAACCCTGTAAATAAGGCACAAATCACCACCAAAGTTATGGTCAAATCATTTGTTTATTGGTAGTTCTGAGTAGTAGTAAGTTATATGATGCTTCTGAAAATCATCCAGAAGCATTGGCTTTTTTGTACAACATTCTACCAATAAGTGTAGATAGTCCTTTCTTCCAGTTATAAAATAAAACAATAAAAAATAAAATAAAATCTAAGTATTTTTGAAAATTTGTTGATTTATAATGAATTTATTTCTATGGTCAGCTTTTTCAAAAGAGAGCATAATTTAAATAATTATATCAACTAAGACTCTTTAGTTGTTTTGAAAAAGGATTTATATTAGTCCTGAGTTTTTTCAGGTCTTATCACACAAGACACAAAAGTACATAATCCAACTGGATGTTTTATATCTGCATAGGAGTGATTTGAATTGTGCAGGTTGAAAGATACACTTGAGCCCATTCAGATTCAAAATGCTGCTACCTTTATCCTCAAAGAAATTATTTGGTTTAACAATAGCTTTCCTTTTGTAAGAAAGAAAAATAAAGCTTGGTAGTATCTAATGTTAATATAATGATTCTAATACAATTACAGTTGCTGAGCAACTGGAGAGAATGTGAGAAGTCCAAGCTCCAGAGTAGCAAGAAGCCCAGTTTTTAGTAGTTGTGGATTCATTTTCTTCCTTTTCAGAGTAAAGTATATGGAAAAACTTGATTTTGTGAGACTTTAAAATATATTTAATGTTTAATGACATGTAGGTTAGATTCAGAGTGACAACCTTCTACCCAATGTAATTGCTCTAGTATTTACTCAATAAATCATGTCAAATGACATTAACAATTTTACTTTTTCTTTAGTTTTAGAGGTACTAGATAAAACTTAGGGTTTTATAAATTAGAATTATTGATTATATAAGGCCAAGCCAATATATTATTATAATCTTTTGTCATATTTATTCTTTATATTCTAGCCCTATTAATATAGGATGAGGAATGGGAGAGGGTAGAGAAAATATAAGAATGAAATTTCTAAAGATGTGTAGTCTTCTACAGTTATGGATATTCAGTTGCTCGTGCCTGGTAGTAGTTCTTTTTCAGTCATTGGTTGGTTGCCAACCGAGGGTATCTTTTTCTGTACTTAAGTTGTACCATAACAGAAAAATATGCTCTGCAGAGAGGCTATCAAATGATAGACATTATGGTTCTTCTCATGTGGCATTTACTATCAAATTTAGAATTTTAAAAGGTTTTTGTTTTTCATTATTTTTATTAACACAACAATTTAATGATATTTGAGTTGTGGAGAAATAAGGTACTGTGAATATCTGATAGCCTTAATATTATTAAGATATTGTTGATTCTTTAATATTTTTTCTCTCTTGATTTGTGTTTTTATTACTTACTAAAAAAATCAAAATTATGATCTATAGAAAATCACTTTTCTCATGAGAAAATTTGCAACTTGGAAAAGTTAAACAATGAATTTACAAAAAAAAAAAACCAATAGATTTTTATAAAAATAGAGCTTTATCTTATTTAATTTAAAAGTTGAAATTACTAGCTCAGTATTTTTAATACGATTATTTAAATGTGCTGTAATAGTGTGGCTAGTTGTTTGAGTATATGTGTATTATTTCCTGAAATATTTTTATATCCCTAGAATAGTCTAATGCCAAAAGATTGGCATTTCTCCATCTAATAGAGAAAAGGATCACTATGCATGGAATATCCATGAGATGATTTCATTATTCTCTCTCTGTCATTTTCTCTTTTTTACATTTTTGGGGGGTTGTCTCACAACGGAAGTGGTAGAATGGTTTGAAATGTGGGATTAAGCGTATGTGTTGGACAGCTGTGGAGAAGTTGGCATTTCCAGATATAGATTCTTGCCTAGACCCAGTTCTTTAAGCAATTATTCTATTAATTAAATCCTGTGTGCTCAATTGGGGAAGCAGGTAATGACTTGTAAAGACCCATCCAATTTTGAGACTTTGTGAAGTGTCTTTGAACTAAAATTGTTGGCAGAAAGAAAACCAAAGCTTACTGTATTTTTTTTGCTATTGGTATCATTTGTATTACTTAACAGTTAGAACCCAAGGGATAGAATTTGCTTAAGGAAACAGGAGGGTCTTTTAAGTTAAAATTTGAGAACAAAATAAGAACAAATAACTCTGTAAATATTCTATAAAGTCAACATGACAGTGAACTGACAAACATGATAACTGAAAGAGATATTGAGCGATTAAACCTTCAAACAAATTGTAAGTAGCTTAGACATAGCATTAAGTAGGAGATATTCACTTAACATTTGAAAAGCAACTAGATATCCATAGCTGAAGAAATGTTATTTTTTTCTTCATTGCTTTTCCACACGTCTTTTAATAGGTGATACTTTCTTCATAAGTAGACTAGTAATTATTATTGAAAAGCCACCTAAATGATGTAGAAAATGATTTAATAGAAATGAAATTATATCTTCCATCTTTATTGAGATATAGTTCACATATCATACATTTCACCAGGTTAAGTGTACAATTTAAAATGGCTTTTAGTAAGTTCACAGGGTTGTGCAACCATCACCACAATCTAATTTAGAACATATTTATCCTCCCAAAAGGAAATCCCACAGCCATTAGTAATTGCTCCCACTCTTCCCCACAATTCATCTCCCCTACCTAGACCTAGCCCTAGGCAACCACTACTCTATTTTCTATCTCTATAGACATGCCAATTCTGGACATTTCCTATAAATATAATTGTATAATATGTGATTTTTTTGTACCTGGTTTCTATAATTTAGTGTAATATTTTCAAAGTTTATTCATGTTGTAGCATATATCAGTACTTCATTATTATTAATGAAAAATATTCCATTATATGGAATACCATATTTTATTTATCCATTCACTAGTAGACAGATAATTGGAATATTTTCACTTTTGATCTATTGTTAACATTCATGGACAAATTTTTGTGTGGATTTATGAACATTTGTATACATATTTTTGGTGGATATATTTTTTCATTTCTCTTAAATATACCTAGGATTGGAATTGTTGGGTCATATAATAATTCTATGTTTAATGTTCTAAGGAGCTGCCAAACTGTTTTCAAAAGTGATCATACTATTTTACATATATGAGGAATCCAATTTTTCTACATCCTCACCAACACTTGTTACTGTATGTCTTATTTATTATAGCTATACTAGTGAGTATGAAAGTATGAAGTGATATTTCATAGTGATTTTTGACTTGCATTTTCCCAATAACTAATGGTCTCAAACATTTTTAAAATGTGTTTCTTTGTCTTTTGTATATATTCTTTGGAGAAATGCCTATTCAGATTCTTTAAAGAGGTAATTAAGGTTAAATGAGGTCACATGGGTGGACTTATGACTAGTGTCCTTATAAAAAGATGGAGAGTCACCAGGGATGCCTGCTTCCTTTCTCTCTCCGTCTTTCCACTCACATGTACCAAGGAAAGGCCGTGTGAGGGTACAGTGAGAAGGTGGGCAAACCAAAGAGAGAGACCTCAGGAAAAAACAAGTGCTGGCGCTATGATCTTGGGCTTTTAGCTTCCAGAACAGTGAGAAATAAATTTCTATTGTTTAAACTACCTAATCTGTGGTATTTTGTTAGAGCAGCCCTAGCAGACTAATATATCCCCTATCAGATATAATAATTTGCAAATTTGTTTTCCCCACTTCACAGATTGTCTTTTCACTTTCTTCATGGTATTCTTTGTAGGACAAAAAGTTTTTAATTTTGAAATAGTCAAATTTTGTCTTTTTTGTTTTTGTTGTTACTTGTGCTTTTGGTGTTGTATCTAAGAAACCATTGCCTAATCCAAAATCATTAAGATTTATTTATATATTTTGTTTTAAGAGTTTTATAGTTTTCATTCTTACAGTTAGGTCTATAATCCAAATTGAGCTAATTTGTGTGTGTTGTGTAAGGTAGAGGTCCACCTTTATTCTTTGGCATGTGGATATCCAGTTATCCCAGCACAAGTTGTTGAAAAAAAAAGACTGTGTTTCCTCTATTGAACTGTCTTGGCACCCTCATCAAAATCAACTGACCATATTTGTATGGGATTATTTCTGGACTCTCAATTCCATTCCATTTATCCACACATCTATCCATATGCCAGTACCACAGTAAGTTTTTAAATTGGGAAGTATGAATCCTACAAACTTGCTCCTTCTTTTCATGATTGTTTTGGCTATTCTAGGTCTGTTGAATTTTTTTTTTTTTTTTCAAACATCTTTATTGAAGTATAATTGCCTTACAATAGTGTGTTAGCATCTGCTTTATAACAAAGTGAATCTGTTATACATATACAATATGTTCCCATTTCTCTTCCCTCTTGCATCTCCCTCCCTCCCACCCTCCCCATCCCACCCCTCTAGGTGGTCACAAAGCACCGAGCTGATCTCCCTGTGCTATGCGGCTGCTTCCCACTAGCTATCTATTTTACATTTGGTAGTGTATATATGTCCATGACACTCTCTTACCCTGTCACATCTCACCCCACCCCCTCCCCATATCCTCAAGTCCATTCTCTAGTAGGTCTGTGTCTTTATTCCCGTCTTGCCACTAGGTTCTTCATGGCCTTTTTTTTTTTTTTTTTTTCCCTTAGATTCCATATATATGTGTTAGCATACTGTATTTGTTTTTCTCTTTCTGACTTACTTCACTCTGTATGACAGACTCTAACTCCATCCACCTCATTACAAATACCTCCATTTCATTTCTTTTTATGGCTGAGTAATATTCCATTGTATATATGTGCCACATCTTCTTTATCCATTCATCTGTCGATGGACATTTAGGTTGCTTCCATGTCCTGGCTATTGTAAATAGAGCTGCAATGAACATTTTGGTACATGACTCTTTTTGACCTATGGTTTTCTCAGGGTATATGCCCAGTAGTGGGATTGCTGGGTCGTATGGTAGTTCTATTTGTAGTTTTTTAAGGAACCTCCATACTGTTCTCCATAGTGGCTGTATCAATTTACATTCCCACCAACAGTGCAAGAGTGTTCCCTTTCCTCCACACCCTCTCCAGCATTTATTGTTTCTAGATTTTTTGATGATGGCCATTCTGACCGGTGTGAGATGATATCTCATTGTAGTTTTGATTTGCATTTCTCTAATGATTAATGATGTTGAGCATTCTTTCATGTGTCTGTAGGCCATCTGTATATCTTCTTTGGAGAAATGTCTATTTAGATCTTCTGCCCATTTTTGGATTGGGTTGTTTGTTTTTTTGTTATTGAGCTGCATGAGCTGCTTGTAAATCTTGGAGATTAATCCTTTGTCAGTTGCTTCATTTGCAAATATTTTCTCCCATTCTGAGGGTTGTCTTTTGGTCTTGTTTATGGTTTCCTTTGCTGTGCAAAAGCTTTTCAGTTTCATTAGGTCCCATTTGTTTATTTGTGTTCTTATTTCCATTTCTCTGGGAGCTGGGTCAGAAAGAATCTTGCTGTGATGTATGTCATAGAGTGTTCTGCCTATGTTTTCCTCTAAGAGTTTGATAGTGTCTGCCCTTACACTTAGGTCTTTAATCCATTTTGAGTTTATTTTTGTGCATGGTGTCAGGGAGTGTTCTAATTTCATACTTTTACATGTTCCTGTCCAATTTTCCCAGCACCACTTATTGAAGAGGCTGTCTTTTCTCCACTGTATATGCTTGCCTCCTTTATCAAAGATAAGTTGACCATATGTGTGTGGGTTTATCTCTGGGCTTTCTATCCTGTTCCATTGATCTATATTTCTGTTTTTGTGCCAATACCAAACTGTCTTGATTACTGAAGCTTTGTAATATAGTCTGAAGTCAGGGAGCCTGATTCCCCCAGCTCCATTTTTCGTTCTCAAGATTGCTTTGGCTATTCGGGGTCTTTTGTGTTTCCATACAAATTGTGAAATTTTTTGTTCTAGTTCTGTGAAAAATGCCAGTGGTAGTTTGATAGGGATTGCATTGAATCTGTAGATTGCTTTGGGTAGTAGAGACATTTTCACAATGTTGATTCTTCCAATCCAGGAACATGGTATATCTCTCCATCTATTTGTATCATCTTTAATTTCTTTCATCAGTGTCTTATAATTTTCTGCATACAGGTCTTTTGTCTCCTTAGGTAGGTTTATTCCTAGATATTTTATTCTTTTTGTTGCAATGGTAAATGGGAGTGTTTTCTTAATTTCACTTTCAGATTTTTCGTCATTAGTGTATAGAAATGCAAGAGATTTCTGTGCATTAATTTTGTATCCTGCTACTTTACCAAATTCATTGATTAGCTCTAGGAGTTTTCTGGTAGCATCTTTAGGATTCTCTATGTATAGTATCATGTCATCTGCAAATAGTGACAGCTTTACTTCTTCTTTTCCGATTTGGATTCCTTTTATTTCTTTGTCTTCTCTGATTGCTGTGGCTAGGACTTCCAGAACTATGTTGAATAATAGTGGTGAGAGTGGGCAACCTTGTCTTGTTCCTGATCTTAGTGGAAATGGTTTCAGTTTTTCACCATTGAGGACAATGTTGGCTGTGGGTTTGTCATATATGGCCTTTATTATGTTGAGGAAAGTTCCCTCTATGCCTACTTTCTGCAGGGCTTTTATCATAAATGGGTGTTGAATTTTGTCAAAAGCTTTCTCTGCATCTATTGAGATGATCATATGGTTTTTCTCCTTCAATTTGTTAATATGGTGTATCACATTGATTGATTTGCGTATATTGAAGAATCCTTGCATTCCTGGGATAAACCCCACTTGATCATGGTGTATGATCCTTTTAATGTGCTGTTGGATTCTGTTTGCTAGTATTTTGTTGAGGATTTTTGCATCTATGTTCATCAGTGATATTGGCCTGTAGTTTTCTTTCTTTGTGACATCTTTGTCTGGTTTTGGTATCAGGGTGATGGTGGCCTCGTAGAATGAGTTTGGGAGTGTTCCTCCCTCTGCAATATTTTGGAAGAGTTTGAGAAGGATAGGTGTTAGCTCTTCTCTAAATGTTTGATAGAATTCGCCTGTGAAGCCATCTGGTCCTGGGCTTTTGTTTGTTGGAAGGTTTTTAATCACAGTTTCAATTTCAGTGCTTGTGATTGATCTGTTCATATTTTCTATTTCTTCCTGGTTCAGTCTCGGCAGTTTGTGCATTTCTAAGAATCTGTCCATTTCTTCCAGGTTGTCCATTTTATTGGCATAGAGTTGCTTGTAGTAATCTCTCATGATCTTTTGTATTTCTGCAGTGTCAGTGGTTACTTCTCCTTTTTCATTTCTAATTCTATTGATCTGAGTCTTCTCCCTTTTTCTCTTGATGAGTCTGGCTAATGGTTTATCAATTTTGTTTATCTTCTCAAAGAACCAGCTTTTAGTTTCATTGATTTTTGCTATTGTTTCCTTCATTTCTTTTTCATTTATTTCTGACCTGATCTTTATAATTTCTTTCCTTCTGCTGGCTTTGGGGTTTTTTTGTTCTTCTTTCTCTAATTGCTTTAGGTGCAAGGTTAGGTTGTTTATTCGAGATGTTTCCTGTTTCTTGAGGTAGGCTTGTATTGCTATAAACTTCCCTCTTAGCACTGCTTTTGCTGTGTCCCATAGGTTTTGGGTCGTCGTGTCTCCATTGTCATTTGTTTCTAGGTATTTTTTGATTTCCCCTTTGATTTCTTCAGTAATCACTTCGTTATTAAGTAATGTATTGTGTAACCTCCATGTGTTTGTATTTTTTACAGATCTTTTCCTGTAATTGATATCTAGTCTCATAGCGTTGTGGTCGGAAAAGATACTTGATACGATTTCAATTTTCTTAAATTTACCAAGGCTTGATTTGTGACCCAAGATATGATCTATCCTGGAGAATGTTCCATGAGCACTTGAGAAAAATGTGTATTCTGTTGTTTTTGGGTGGAATGTCCTATAAATATCAATTAAGTCCATCTTGTTTAATGTATCATTTAAAGCTTGTGTTTCCTTATTTATTTTCATTTTGGATGATCTGTCCATTGGTGAAAGTGGGGTGTTAAAGTCCCCTACTATGATTGTGTTGCTGTCAATTTCCCCTTTCATGGCTGTTAGTATTTGCCTTATGTATTGAGGTGCTCCTATGTTGGGTGCATAAATATTTACAATTGTTATACCTTCCTCTTGGATCGATCCCTTGATCATTATATAGTGTCCTTCTTTGTCTCTTGTAATAGTCTTTATTTTAAAGTCTATTTTGTCTGATATGAGAATTGCTACTCCAGCTTTCTTTTGATTTCCATTTGCATGGAATATCTTTTTCCATCCCCTCACTTTCAGTCTGTATGTGTCCCTAGGTCTGAAGTGGGTCTCTTGTAGACAGCATATGTATGGGTCTTGTTTTTGTATCCATTCAGCCAGCCTGTGTCTTTTGGTGGGAGCATTTAATCCATTTATATTCAAGGTAATTATCGATATGTATGTTCCTATTCCCATTTTCTTAAATGTATTGGGTTTGTTATTGTAGGTGTTTTCCTTCTCTTGTGTTTCTTGCCTAGAGAATTTCCTTTAGCATTTGTTGTAAAGCTGGTTTGGTGGTGCTGAACTCTCTCAGCTTTTGCTTGTCTGTAAAGGTTTTAATTTCTCCATCGAATCTGAATGAGATCCTTGCTGGGTAGAGTAATCTTGGTTGTAGGTTTTTCTCCTTCATGACTTTAAGTATATCCTGCCACTCCCTTCTGGCTTGCAGAGTTTCTGCTGAGAGATCAGATGTTAACCTTATGGGGATTCCCTTGTGTGTTATTTGTTTTTTTTCCCTTGCTGCCTTTAATATGTTTTCCTTATATTTAATTTTTGACAGTTTGATTAATATGTGTCTTGGCGTGTTCCTCCTTGGGTTTATCCTGTATGGGACTCTCTGTGCTTCCAGGACTTGATTAACTATTTCCTTTCCCATATTAGGGAAGTTTTCAACTATAATCTCTTCAAAAATTTTCTCAGTCCCTTTCTTTTTCTCTTCTTCTTCTGGGACCCCTATAATTCGAATGTTGGCACGTTTAATGTTGTCCCAGAGGTCCCTGAGACTGTCCTCAGTTCTTTTCATTCTTTTTTCTTTATCCTGCTCTGTAGTAGTTATTTCCACCATTTTATCTTCCAGGTCACTTATCCTTTCTTCTGCCTCAGTTATTCTACTATTGATCCCATCTAGAGTATTTTTGATTTCATTTATTGTGTTTTTCATCATTGCTTGGTTCCTCTTTAGTTCTTCTACATCCTTGTTAAATGTTTCTTGCATTTTGTCTATTCTATTTCCAAGATTTTGGATCATCCTTACTATCATTATTCTGAATTCTTTTTCAGGTAGACTACCTATTTCCTCTTCATTTGTTAAATCCAGTGTGTTTTGAGCCTGCTCCTTCATCTGCTGTGTGTTTTTCTGTCGTCTCATTGTGCCTATCTTACTGTGTTTGGGGTCTCCTTTTCACAGGCTGCAGGTTCGTAGTTCCCTTTGTTTTTGGTATCTGTCCCCAGTGGCTAAGGTTGGTTCAGTGGGTTGTGTAGGCTTCCTGGTGGAGGGAACTAGTGCCTGAGTTCTGGTGGATGAGGCTAGATCTTGTCTTTCTGGTGGGCACGTCCACGTCTGGTGGTGTATTTTGTGGTGTCTGTGGCCTTATTATGATTTTAGGCAGCCTCTCTGCCAATGGATGGGGTTGTGTTCCTGTCTAGCTAGTTGTTTGGCATAGGATGTCCAGCACTGTAGCTTGCTGGTCGTCGAGTGAAGCTGGGTCTTGATGTTGAGATGGAGATCTCTGGGAGATTTTTGCCGTTTGGTATTACGTGGAGCTGGGAGGTCTCTTGTGGACCAGTGTTCTGAAGTTGGCTCTCCCACCTCAGAGGCACGGCCCTGATGCCTGGCTGGAGCACCAAGAGCCTTTCGTCCACATGGCTCAGAGTAAAAGGGAGAAAAAATAGAAAGAAGAAAGAAAGAGGCTATAATATAGTGAAGTAAAATAAAGCTATTGTAAAGCAAAGCTATACAGACAAAATCTCACCCAGAAGCATATACATATACACTCACTAAAAAAAGGAAAAGGGGAAAAATTAATATCTCCTGCTCCCAGAGTCCACCTCCTGAATTTGGGATGATTCGTTGTCTATTCAGGTATTCCACAGATGCAGGTACATCAAGTTGTCTGTGGAGCTTTAATCCGCTGCTCCCGAGGCTGCTGGGAGAGATTTCCCCTTCTCTTCCCTGTTCGCACAGCTCCTGGGGTTCAGCTTTGGATTTGGACCCGCCTCTGCGTGTAGGTCGCCTGAGGGCGTCTGTTCCCCGCCCAGACAGGACGGGGTTAAAGGAGCAGCTGCTTCGGGGGCTCTGGCTCACCCAGGCCGCGGGGAGGGAGGGGTACAGAGGAGGCGGGGCGAGCCTGCGGCGGCCGAGGCCGGCGTGACGTTGCACCAGCTCGAGGCGCGCAGTGCGTTCTCCCGGGGATGTTGTCCCCGGATCCCGGGACCCTGGCAGTGGCGGGCTGCACAGGCTCCCGGGAGGGGAGGTGTGGAGAGTGACCTGTGCTCACACACAGGCTTTTTGGAGGCGGCAGCAGCAGCCCCAGCATCTCACGCCCGTCTCTGGGGTCCGCGCTGATCGCCGTGGCTTGCGCCCTTCTCTGGAGTTCGTTTAGGCGGCGCTCTGAATCCCCTCTCCTTGCCCGCAGCGAAACAAAGAGGCAAGAAAAAGTCTCTTGCCTCTTCGGCAGCTGCAGACCTTTTCCCGGTCTCCCTCCCGGCTAGCTGTGGTGCGCCAACCCCTTCAGGCTGTGTTCACGCCGCCAGCCCCAGTCCTCTCCCTGCGATCCGACCGCAGCCCGAGCCTCAGCTCCCAGCCCCGCCCGCCCCGGCGGGGGAGCAGACAAGCCTCTCGGGCTGGTGAGTGCTGCTCGGCGCCGAGCCTCTGTGCGGGAACCTCTCCGCTTTGCCCTCCGCACCTCTGTGGCTGCGCTCTCCTCCGTGGCTCTGAAGCTCCCCCCTCCGCCCCCCGCAGTCTCCGCCCGCGAAGGGGCTCCTAGTGCGTGGAAACCTTTCCTCCTTCACGGCTCCCTCCCACTGGTGCAGGTGCCGTCCCTATTCTTTTGTCTCTGTTATTTCTTTTTTCTTTTGCCCTACCCAAGTACGGGGGGAGTTTCTTGCCTTTTTGGAGGTCGGACGTTTTCTGCCAGCGTTCAGTGGGTGTTCTGTAGGAGCAGTTCCACGTGTAGGTGTATTTCTACTGTATCTGTGGGAAGGAATGTGATCTCCGCGTCTTACTCTTCCGCCATCTTCCCTCCCTTCCCCTGTTGAATTTCTATATGAATTTTAGGATCAGCTTGTTTACTCTGCAAAAAAGGCAGCAGAAATTTTGATAAGGATTGTTCTGAATTTTTCAATCAAGGGCAGCATTGCCATCTTAACAATATTAAGACATGATCATTGAACGTGGGATGTATTTCCATTTATTTATAACTTTTTAAGTTTTTTTCAATAATGTTTTGTAGTTTTCAGTGTATAAGATTTTCACTTCTTTTGTTAAGTTTATTTCTAAGTATTTTATCCTTTTTGATGCTATTTTAAATGCAATGGTTTCCTTAATATCATTTTCACAAAGTTGATTGTTAGTATATAGAAATATAATTGATTTTTATACATTTGATCTTGTATCCTGCCATCTTGCTGAGTTTATTAGTCCTAATAGTTTTTCTAGTTGATTCCTTAGGATATTCTATATGCAACATAATGTCACCTGCAAATAAAAATAGTTTTACTTCTTTCTTTTCTAGGTGGACATTTTTTGTTCTTGTGTAATTGCTGTGTCTAGAACCTCCAGTAAAATTTTTTTAATTAATTAATTAATTTATTTATTTATTTATGGCTGTGTTGGGTCTTCGTCATTGGGTCTTCATTGCTGTGCATGGGCTTTCTCTAGTTGCAGCAAGCGGAGGTTACTCTTTGTTGTGGTGTGCAGGCTTCTCATTGTGGTGGCTTCTCTTGTGGAGCACAGGCTCTAGGCCCGCGGGCTTCAGTAGTTGTGGCACATGAGCTCAGTAATTGTGGCTTGTGGGCTCTAGAGCTCAGGCTCAGTAGTTGTGGCACACAGGCATAGTTGCTCTGCGGCATGTGGGATCTTCCCAGACCAGGGATCGAACCCGTGTCCCCTGCATTGGCAGGCAGATTCTCAACCACTGCGCCACCAGGGAAGTCCTGAGAACCTCCAGTACAATGCTGAATAAAAGTAAAGAGTGGACATTTCTGTCTTGTTCCTGATATTAGGAGGAAATCATTTAGGTTTTTTTACCATACCATTAAGTTATATTAGCTGTGTTTTATTTGTAAATGCCCTTTATCAGGTTGAGGAAATTCCTTTGTATTCATTCATAGTGTTTTGTGAATTTTTATCATGAAAGGGTATTGAATTTTATCAAATACTTTTTCTTTGTCTATTGACATGATTATATAATTTTGGTTTTTTTCTATTAATATGATATATTACATTAATTAACTTTTGGAATTAATATGATTTTAAAGTATGTTTTTAATGAGTTCCTTATCAAGATCGTTTAAGGGGCCACCAAAAAAGTTGTACCTACACTGTAGCATCTCTAACTTGGTTAATGGATCGTGATTGGTATTTCAGAAATTAGTGCTGAAATTAGTTTTGTAAACTCATATCTTTGCCACCAGTTAATAATTTAATCTGAGAAAATTTTTATCCACATTTTAAAATATTTCAATTGCTATTTTCAAAGATGGGATCATACCTTTTCAAAATTTTCTCCTGTAAGTTTTCAGCATCAAAGTCTATATCCACATTTATTAGGTATAATGTATTCTTTTAAAATACATCATAATGTATGTATTGATCTTTATCATGTGCAAAGTGAATTCTCAATCACTCAGGAGCTGGTTTTAACTAAGTTACAATGTGAACACCTTCCTTTCTAACTTTTATTCCTACATTCAACAATAATTATTGTTCCTCTACTTGGTACAAGGCCATGCCAAGTGTTGAGGATACAATGTAAACAAAACCAGCAGGGTTTGTTCTTTTATGAAGTTTACAGTATTGTGTAAGACAAACATTAAACAAATGACCCGAAACTAAATGTATAATTACTTATTGTGATAAGTGCTGTAAATAAAGTACAAGATAGGAAACAGTGTAATTAAATGTTACTGAATATGGGAGGGAGGGAAAATTGCTTACCATCCATGATTACCCTTGAAAATTTCTCAATGGGTAAATTTTGATATACATGACTTCTGTATATAATGCTGTACACAAATTTTATGGTGTGGACTCTGAATTAGACTAAAGAAAGGAATAAAATGGAAAACATATGTGGTTGTTAGGACTGTTTAAAAAAAGTAACTCTACAATTCATAGGATAAAAAGAGTATGAATGGATAATTCTAAACTATTCCTGCTTTCCAGAAGGATTTACTCTTTTTTCATTTGATAATAAGACTAATTCATATTAATATATTTAATAGATTTACATATTGTAAAGATTAAACAAGATGCTATGCTCATCTAATTTGGTTTAGGTTTTAAATTCTCCAATTATATATATGAGAGGTTCAACTTCTGCCTATGCCATTTGGACAATTAGTTAATCTTCCTATTTTTCATTTTTTTTTCAATTTGTAAAGAAGGCAATAATCAGAGTTCCTGCCTACTAGTGTATTTGTTAGGGTTAAAATGAAATTATCCAAAAAAGTATTTTAGCATAACATCTGGCACATATTAGGACTCAATAAATGTTAGCTACATCTACTAGTAATTAATTTGTGGGATCTTTTTGTCTGTCAAAATGGGAAAATTTAGAAAAGGTAAAACCAAGAGTAGTTGCCTCCTACGCCATTAATGATTCTAGGATTAGACAAAATGAGATTTGAAGAATGTCATGTATTTCATAGATATACAATTCTCCTGTTTTTACTATCTTAGATAATGGTAAGAAAAAGGATATATCTCAAAGGATTACTTAGTTGCTCTAATATTATGGTGATGAACTAGTTTTTGTCAGTTTGTTTCAGTGTAGCACGTCTAAACATGACTTGTTGATTACTGTCCAGCATTGCCTGGAACAGCTTGGAACAAAAACATAAACTTTTAGCATTATTTATGCTATCTTATTAACTGATGATGCCTATCAAGTCTTTTCTTATTTCAGTAATAAGATTTCATATTGACATATCAGGAATTATTATATATCAGTTTGACTCTATTCTGTCAAGTTTCCATTGTGGCATTTTTTTATTCACTAATTTTCCTTAAGCATTTTGTTACAAAAGCATAATCAACTCTGTGAGAAATAAAGACCACTGTTTAGATACCACTGGAGAACCCAGTGAATTATCTCATCAAAGTTTGCCATCTTAGACTATATTTACATTTTGAAAACAAATAAAAATATGAGATAATTCATAACTATCCAAGAAAAAAATTCTGCTTCAGTTGTGTAGGCATTTTATGTAAAAGTATATTTTGACCTAAATTATCCATGTGATGACCCTAGTTCTCTATAACCTATATTGGGCCTGAATTATCCTATTAATTATCAAAGTGATTGAACTAACTTTGTTTCTGATTATATACCAGTATCTTCCCTGCCTTCATAGCAGCAGTAGTTATTAACCACTGTGTAGTTTATTATTTACTTGTTTGAGGATAACCATAGCAGCCTTTACTTATCTGATGATGAATGGTTTATCAGGGCCTTTCTATATATCATCACTAATCCTGTGTCACAGGTTGGCCTCCACCCAAAGCTGACTCTAACACAGAGTTTAGGGTACAGGATGTTTGGAATGGTGTGCCCTGGGACCAATACCTGTGGAAGGCAGGAAAGGAAGCAGGATTGGGCCAGAGTTAAACTACTCCATTGTCCCAATGACAGTCTTCACCAGCACCACAGGAAGATCTGGAGCTAGAATGACCCGTGAGAGTTTTCCTGAGTCGGGCCTAGAGGGGCAGAACTTTTTTTTCCATGTAAGTCAGTCATTCGATGTGGGACACCCAGGATATCACTGTGGGCCAGGTGAGTCTCTGCCTTTAAGTCTGACCTTTGAAGGGACTGATAGCTGAAAGCTGTTTCCTAACAGCCCTCTCAGGAGTGGAGACCACAACTCCTTTCTTTTTTTTTTTTTTTTAATCTAAATATTTTAATTTTTTTCTTCCAACACTGTATAAGTTTAAGGTATACAGGATAATGATTTGACTTACATGCATCATGAAATGGTTACCACAGTAAGTTTAATGACTATCCATCACCTCATATAGATAAAAAATAAACGAAATAGAAAACCAAATTTCTTCCTTGTGATGAGGACTTGTAGGGCTTACTCTCTCAACAACTTTCATGTATAACACATAGCAGTGTAAATTATATTAATCGTGTTGTACATTACATCCCTCATACTTACTTATAACTGGAAGTTTATACCTTTTCACCACATTCTTCCAGTTCCCCTCCCTCCACTTCTGCTTCTGGTAACTACAAATCTGATCTCTTTTTCTGTAAATTTATTTGTTTGTTGAAGTATAACTGAGCTACAATACTATGTTAGTTCCTGATACACAACATAGTGATTCAATATTGCTATACATTACAAAATGATCACCACAATAAGTCTTGTTACCCCACACTGTACATTTCATACTTGTGACTCATTTATTTTGTAACTGGAAGTTTGTACCTCCTAATCTTCTTCACCTACTTTTCTTGTTCCCCCATGCCACTCCTTTCTGGCAACCACCTTTATGTTGTCTGTATCTATGAATCTGTTTCTGTTTTGTTATGTTTGTTCATTTGTCTTGTTTTCTAGATTCCACATATAAATGAAATCATATGGCATTTATCTTTCTCTGTCTGACTTATTTCCCTTAACATAATATCCTATAGGTTCATCCATGTTGTCAAAAATGGCAATATTTAATTCTTGATCATGACTAACATTCCATTGTGTGTGTGTGTGTCTGTGTATACACCACATCTTTATCCATTCATCTATCAAAGGGCACTTAAGTTGTATCCATATCTTGGCTATTGTAAATAATGCTGCAGTGACATTGGGGTACATATATCTTTTTGAATTAGAGTTTTTATTTTCTTCAGATAAATACCCAGGAGTGGAATTGCTAGATTGTATGATAGTTCTATTTTTAATTTTTTGAGGAACCTTCATACTGTTTTCCATACTGGCTACACCAATTTACGTTCCCATCAATAGCAAACAAGGCTTCTCATTTCTCCACATCTTCGCCAACACTTGTTATTTGTTGTCTTTTTGATAATAACTATTCTAATAGTTGTGAAGTAATATCTCATTGTGGGTTTGATTTTCATTTCCCTGGCGATTAGTGATGTTGAGCATATTTTCATGTGTCTGTTGGCCATCTGTAGGTTTTCTTTGGAAAAATATCTATTCAGGACCTCTGCCCATTTTTTAATTGAGTTGTTTGATTTTATTGATGTTGAGTTTCTATGAGTTCTTTGTATATTTTGGATATTAATCCCTTATAAGATATATCATTTGTGAATATCTTCTCCCATTCAGTAGGTGGCCTTTTTGGTTGCTGATAGTTTCCTTCACTGTGTATAAACTTTTTAGTTTGATTTAGTCCCGTTTGTTTATGTTTGCTTTTGTTTCCATTGCCTGAGGGGATACATCCCAAAAATATTGCTAAGACCAGTATCAAATGCATACTGCTTATGTTTTCTTCTAGAAGTTTTATGGTTTCAGGTCTTACATCTAAATATTTTATCCATTTTGAGTTTATTTTTGAATATGGTATGAGAAATTAGTCCAATATGATTTTTTTTGACACCAAGAATTAGAATCTTTTCTGATTCCAAAAGAATCAAACAAGTCTTTCCTTGATGATGGATCACAGATTTAACAACCCAGCAAATTCTGCATGGAAAATACTATTATCCCCATTTTACGGAGAGCAAAACTGAGATTTTTCTAGTTGCATAGACAATGGTTGCCTGAAAACGGGATCCAAAACTAGGATTGTCTGATTCCATAGCCCTATACTTTCCACTGTACTTCATCGCTTTCGCAGGTTTTTGTGTGGTGATAGAATTTTCAGAAACATACCAGTCTTTTTTTTTCAAGCCAAATATATATCCAAATATCTTCCTACTGATTTGACTATAGCTAATTTACATAGTCCTTTTATTCTGCATTACAGTTTATAGTACATTTTCTCAGACATAATATGAGCAGGTAAGGTTATGTGTTCTTACAGCCATTTGGTAAACAAGACAGGATAAGCATCATTATTTCCAATTATAGACTAGGGAACAGACACAAAAGTAATCAGGTGATTTTACTCAGTCACAAGATAAATGAGAAAACTTGAAATTGAGCTTGAGTGTTCTAAGTCCAGAGTACGGATACAGTACTCTTCATTAAGAATTCATTTATTAGGAATGTGCTTGTGTGTTTTAGTGTTTCAGCCTTTAGAGGATTTGAAATGTTAGTTCACATACTAGGTCTTTATGAAGTGCCACTCTAATTGAATATGGACCTATCTCTTACATCAGCATTTTTACTACCCTATTTTTTTCCTGCATGAATACCATAATAATCTTCCTTTGAAATATTCATCATTTGCTTCTAGTTAACAAAAATGTATACCGAAATTGCACACTGAAGTGAAATAACACCGATAACTCTATTGGATAGAACTTACATTTGTTAGCAATAGGTTCTGGTTCTTGCCCATACAATACACTCAACTGTGTCCGAGTTGAAGCGTAAGGATAATAGCTACCCCATTTTATCAGATACAGCATCCACTGGATGCAGAATTTAATTTGTGCTAAAATATTCTTCTTATGTTTTGTTTTTTCCCTGTATGTATTTTTTCTTTTAATTTGCTTGTTTGACATGTGGCCATGATGATAGCTTCAGGAAGTCTTTTGCCATGAATTTGTAGCTTGCAAGTATATATAAATAGTCCAAATACTAGAAGTAGACATGAACAGAACAGATTTTTTTTTTTAATTTATTTTTATTTTTGGCTGTGTTAGGTCTTCGTTTCTGTGCGAGGGCTTTCTCTAGTTGCGGCAAGCGGGGGCCACTCTTCATCGCGGTGCACGGGCCTCTATCATGGCCTCTCTTGTTGCAGAGCACAGGCTCCAGATGCGCAGGCTCAGTAGTTGTGACACACAGGCTTAGTTGCTCCGCGGCATGTGGGATCTTCCCAGACTGGGGCTCGAACCCGTTTCCCCTGCATTGGCAGGCAGATTCTCAACCACTGTGCCACCAGGGAAGCCCCAGAACAGATTTAATAATAAAAGACTTTATTTCTTTCTTTTCCTCATTCTTTTTTGCATATTATTTTTAATATTGGGACTTACTTTATGTTTCCTTTTTAGCTAGACTCTACGTACTTAGTGAGATTTGAAACATTCTCATAAAGATACCCTCAATTAAAATAAATCTGAAAAGAAAGGCGAGTTAAATTTCTATATAGCCTTAAAGTTCAAAATAATACTTTGCTTATCTCTTTTATTTTCATTGTTTTATATACACACACACACACATACAGTGGCAGCAATGGAATTTACCAATAATATGAAGCCCAAACTAAGTTACTATGTGGTTTCATCTAAGGCATGGAATTTTATATTTTGTCCACTAAAATCATCTGGCTTTTGAATTTTTATATTGGTGCATAATCCTTAAAAAGAAATAAGATTTACTTGAAATTTGCAGTGTTTTTTTAGGATTGTGAAAACATATTAATGACAAATGAATAATTTGATGTTTTGAATCTTCTAAGTATTAATAAAAACCATACAAATTAAAATTCCCATGCATAGGTACCCCTTAACATAAATTCATTAGAGGAGTTAACACTTATGAAATAACAAAATAGACTGTGAATTCATTCTCCACAATATGAAAATTAAGTGTCAAAAAAATCATTAAACAAGGCCTCACTGTATCTGACTCAACACTTCATCTCATGGTGTTCTATGGCTATTCAGTTCTGCTAATATAATACGCAGACGCAAATGGTCAAATGAAGCAAAAGAGAAAAAGAAGGCAAAACTGGCAGTCTACTTTTTAGTAGACTTTAAAGAATTTTAGAACATTCCTATTTATGAAAATATGTGAGCTAGATAGTGTATTCAATATATATTGTGTCATAGAATTGAGAAAATGCTGCAAACGAAAGTCAGTAGAACAACTACCCTTATTTAACAGGCATGATAAATTAGTTGAGCTTTGCTGAAACTCCTAGCCTTCCAGGATCCTGGCCATCACTTCTGGTACCTTTATTATTACACATTTCTACTTGGTATATTATTTTCTCCTGTGAAGAAGCATCTCTGCTTATTTAATGGAATATGGTGGAAAACCAGGATTTGCTTTAGAGAAAGCTTTAATAATCTACTTTCCAAAATTATATTCATTTAAAAAAGTAAAAAAATGTTGTGTGTGTGGTGGCAGTGATGTAGGAGTGACTGTGTGTGTATCTGTGTATGTGTGTTTGTATGTATTTATCTATGTTTATGTAGTCCATCCAAACTTTGAGACCTTTAGCTTGTGTTATGAAATAGATTTTAAAATCACATTTAAAAGTATAATTTTACAACTACAGCTTTCTGTAAACCTTTTCTCATGTATATTGACCAATTATGTATCCTATTTTGTTTTGTTGCAACTACCTAATGAGTCCCCAGTGATTTTGAAAAGTTGAATGAGTATTAAATAAGTAAATAAATAAATATTTTGCATGGAAATTTTTTAAAACCTACTATAAAATCTGTATTGTAAACCTGAAGCAAGTAAGAAATCAAAACAGGCAATATGGCATGTAGTCAGATATGGAAATGGTACTAGGGATATATATAGTCTCCATTTGCGCTGAAAATGTCCTGGACTGTAGTATTCTTTTTGGTTGTTAGAATATAGTAGCAGCAGCTTCTATTAAAAAGAACCATGTTGTGTGAAAGCAACACAATTTATATGTATAATCAATGAAATTTCTGTCCAGCATACTAGGATGCAGCTTAAAATAATATGGCAAGAACCTAGGGATCTATCTTCCTTAAATTATTAATATGTTCATATTCCACCAATTTTACTTTACAATAGCACAATAAAAGCTTTGATGAGCATTGGCCTTTCTACAGTGACCAAATGCTTATAAAGGTGCCAAGAATTTTCAGTGAAGCCTTTGCAATGAGTCAGTTTATACAAAATATTTTCACGGCATCATATTCAAGGAAGTGACATGATACATAACTTACAAAAGAATCATTGGGAAATAGATTGACATTTTGTATCACAATAAAGACTACATGAGGGTAGATAGATAATACTTAAGTAGTGTATAAGTTAGTTGATATTTCTTGAACCTCTCTACTAATTTTATAAAATTATTTATTTTTCTGAGTCTCTCTCTCTGGATATTATTACTGGCCAAAATAACTTACCTATCCCCATAGTTAGTACCCTCATTGTTTTCAAAAAGTAAAGTAGAAAATAATATATATTTAAGCTCTCAGACTTTTACGTTACGTATATAGTATTAAATATTTCTTCAACAGATATTTAGTGTCTAATATGTGAAAGCATAGCGTATGCCCCTCCCCGCCATCCCCACCCCAATGTACTGCATTGTAATAAGAACTATTTCTTATGGAAGTTTAATCAAAATGTGAATGTTGTGGGTACAGAAGGCTGAAAACTATCAGCCTAGGTAAATATTTGAGGACTGGGAAAACTTTAAGCATGTATTTTTTGCATAATTTTTATGTATGGAATCCTACAATTTTGTCTTTTTTAGGCCATCTTACTGGAACAATTAAAAGCCATTTTGTGAAGTGAGATCAAAAGATGCTAGGCTCTTTTATTGATTCCAGTACTCCCAAACAGCACAAATTCATTTAAAGTTCCCTGAGGAGAGCATTCCCAACACTTCAGTTAGAACTTGAATCTTCTGTTCTTTTTGGGGTTTTTATTTCATTTGGACAACAATTCCAACAAGTTCATTTGGGAGCTCAAAATGAACCTTATTAAGAGTGTTTTCATCTACCATAAATATGCAAGAGATACGTGTCCTCCTATGCTTTGGGGTGTGTGTGTGTGTGTGTGTGTGTGTGTGTGTGTGTGTCTAGGGATTGCTGTAATAATCATGTCCAGTTTAACTACTACTGTCAGAAATAATTCTTTAATAACAGCTATTCTGAAACAAAAGTAGTTTTTGGCAGATATCTTCCAAAATGTAATTGGCTTATATATAACTATACCATATGGCCAGTCAGCTCTTTCCATTACTTAGAGTATATTTTGCAATTAATTCATCCTGGAACTTTGACTGCAAAGCTATGTTTCTCACAAAGAGATGGCCTATGGGTACATTATTCATAATATTTTGTGCCTTAGATAAATGTCTGGTAACTCCAGCTTCAATAATTATACAGGCCAAAACAATGTCAGACATGCCCTATGACATACCATGTGTTTCTACCACACATTGGGTATGTTTCATATAATTTGTCATTAGTAGATAGAAAATACAAAATTGAGTTTTCTTTGGCTCATGCAGGAAGGGAACCAAACTATTTTAAGAGTCTTGACCCTAGTTTTACGACATCCTTGGGCTCACCTCTTTACAGAATTAAGTGCCCATCCATTTAGCAAGGATGTCAGTTTAGACAATGTATTAGTTTGCTAGGGATGCTGTAACAAAGTACCACAGACTGTGTGGCTTAAACAACAGAAAATTATTTTCTCAAGTTCTGGAGGCTAGAAGTCTCAGATCAAGATGGTCAGTAGGGTTGGTTCCTTCTGAGGACCATGAGGGAAAGTTCTGTTCCAGGTGTCTGTCCTTGGCTTGCAGATGTCTGTCTTCTCCCTGTGTCTTTACATAGTCTTCCCTCTATCTGTGTCTGTGTTCAAATTTCCTCTTTTTATAAGAATACCATTGATATTGGATTAGGGCTCACCCTAATAACCCCATTTTAAACTAAATACTTTTGAAAGGAAAGACCCTATCTCCAAATAACGTCACATTCTGAGATTCTGGTGGTTAAGTCTTCAACATAATTTTGGGGGACACAATTCAGCCCATACCCTCACTCGTATAAAAAGGTTGTGTTACAGTTTTGTTTTTCTGTCTTTTTAGAATGTTTCTAAATAATGAGAAAGATTTTCTGGAATATTTTCTACTACCTTTAAAGTACTATAGTAAGAAAAGCTCCCTAAATTCTCTAACAGTGGTTTTGAAACCCAATAATTTCATTAAAGTCAGCACTAGAGCTGAGGGGAGAATAATTGGGCTGTTTTTAGTCCTGGCTCAGTCACCAACCACTGAATTTGCCCTGGTCATAGTATTTACATAATCTGAGCTTCAGTTCTTCATCTAGAAAGGGAAGTCTGTGTCCAAACTTACTCTTTTTACAAGGACATTAGTCGTATTGGATTAGGGCCCACATTAATAACCTCATTTTAACTTGATTACCTCTATAAAGACCCTATCTCCAAATGTGGTCATATTCTGAGGTACTGAGGGTTAGGACTTCAACATATGATTTTACCAGTCAACCCAAACAGATATTTAGACCCTTAAATTATTAAAACAAACATTGGGCCTATTAATTATCCTATTCATAGCAAAATATATTCCCATAGATTGTAGATAATATATGCCTTTACTATATAGAATAGTATGTGCACCTCAGTAATACAGATAGATGGTAGATAGATAAAATCTCTCTCTCTCCATATATGTATATATATGTACATATATACGTTGATCATATTAAAAGATGACCAACTTCACTTATAATAAGAAAAGTACAAATTAAACCTCAGAAAGACACCTTTTTCACCTATAAGACTGACGAATATTTTAAAGTTTATGATATCTATGTTGGTAAGGGTTTGGGGAAATAAGCACTCATACATTGATGGTAGGAATATAAATTGTTATAACCTCAATGGAGGGCATTATAAAAAATACAAATGCATATACTTTTTATCCAGAAATTTCACTTCCAAAGTATTTTCCTGTAGATACATACACACATGTGAAAATACTTATATATAATATTATCCTGAAGATTATTATTCCATTTACACACATATATATGTGTGTAAATGGAATACACCTACACACTCAATCATTCCTTTAATAATCTGAGATATGGTATTACCAAGGAGGACACTGAGACTCGTAAGTAAGTTGCCCAACGTCACCCTATGGTATCCTAAGCAGCAGAATTTGATTTCTAATCCACTTATGTTAGATTCCCAAACTTGCTTTTAACCACTATTTATTAGGACCTTCCTGATTTTGTCTTATTCAAGCTGCTTTTCTCCTAGCCCTAACAGTTCTGTGCTTACATTTTATAGTATTTGTTGCTGCAAGCCAGCACTGGAATTTCTGAAACCAGGTCAGTGATTAGCAGTGCATCAGGGTATTAAGTGACCTAGTAGCAAACCATACCTTGGAATATCCCAAGGCTCTTCATATCTTTGAGGAGAAAACCGTCATGGATAATGCAAAATGTGGTAATATTATTTTAGTCCATGCATTTAGTCAGTGGACATTTTACAAAAGCACCAACTTAAAGCTGATAAATTTGACTTCAGCTTTTTTTTTTTTTTTTTGATTTCCCTTAGTAGAAGTGTTAGAGATAGCAAACAGACATCCAGAAAAAAGGGAGCAAATTGACTGACTGGATAATCCACAGGAATGAAATAAAATGACAAAATCACCTACAATCTTAATAAATCTTAGAATTACTTAGTTGGTTATTTTGTTATAGGGTACTCAGCAAAATATTCCTGCAAACACCTTATATGAAAATATGATAATGCAATTCTTATCAAAAGCTCTTGAAAGTAAAAGTCAATATGAGTACATAGCAACAAAATTAAAAACAAATACTTTCTAAAGAGGATTAGAAATGTTTTATCACCTTCCTTAGAGTAATGCATTTAGGATTTTAATTTTACAAGCATAGCTTTTAGCTTCTTATAACCCCCCAGTTTACCTCCATTGTCAATCAACATTTTAGAATTATTTCCTAGCTCTCATGCATTTTTATCTTTCTAAAATAGTCTTATCAGGAAGCTTGTTTTCTTCAGATTGCAGGTAGCTACATGTTCACTATCAGTGATAAAAACAGTTCCATGTATTTCTATAGTAACTTTATTCCCCAGAAAGTTCATGATTGCAATTGGCTCTTCAAAATGAAGCTGCCTGGGCTTCCTTCATCTGATAACCATTTCGGATTAGTCATCGATTGGTCTCTGTTGTCAGTACCAGGTTGCAGGCCCTTAAAGGAAACAGACTGTGTGCTCCATTTTACATCTTTACCCCATAGTGTCCTTTGAAATGCTAAGGACTCTGAAGTTGTTTCATAAAAATCACTTGGATTGATTTTTATCTTTGCAGCCAAGTATGGGAGACAGGTGCCATTTCCTCTGACTTTAAGACGGTCAGACACTCTGGAGCAGAGATTAGGAGCCATGTCTCCAGCTTTCAAGCCCAATTCTGAACTATTAGCTGAATGCAGGGCTTCTCCCTGAAATACTCCTAACTGCAGACATGAATGAAACACATACCTCTCTGTGCAGGCCCTGGTGTCCTAACAGCAATTGCCTGTGGCCAGCTGGACTTTTCTTTGAAGTTATGTATTTTATCTTCAAAAATTCTGTAAATATTACATTGTGTTTGTTGTTGTATTTATTTGAATATAAAAATATCATTGCATATACTTAACATCAAGTAAAACAGATATACCAGGAAGCCGTGCCACTTTTATCTTGCAGGTCCTGTTATTTCCTTCCTTTACCTGTGACCCCTGGACCATGCATGTTCCAGCTTAAGAAACCCTGGTGAGATGTTTCACAAAAGTCCCTTTGCTTTAAGTTTTACTATAAACATGTTTCAGATAGAGAAATTCACATGGATAGTACAGATTCATGAGGAGGCCCTTGGTCTATGGGATAGAACATTGACTTTCATGAAACCCTAAATTCTAAATTCTGTTGGAGTCCAAGAGGGTCACTGCAGGGTGACGGGGAAGAGAAGGGAGCAAAGGTAACTTCTTTGTCTTCCACTCCTTGCTTCAAATTAAGCAGCCCCATTCCCATCTGCTTTTCTTTTAAGATTTTATTTTGCAAAAAAGTCTTTTTCTATTTTTTCTTTGTTTCTTAAAAGAGCCACTGAATTAAGGAGAAGAAAGAATGCAATTCAACATAAGATTTTGAATTTCTTTGAATAACTGAATTTCTTGATTCTATTAGACATTTGTTCTTCGTACTGGCTTTCTTTTTTTCAACCAAATTCTTATAAACAATAAGCAAAAAGGAGCTAGTGTGTCAAAGCTAAATATCACAGTGACTTATCGTTGTAAGGATCATGCATGGATTCCTGACCTGACCTCTCATTCGGAACATCCCTTCCAGATATTATAGCACTTTTCAGTTGAACTAGTTTCAGTAACAGGAGTTCACAACTTTTTGATGCAGCCCATTATATTGTTGGACACCTCTTTCTGTTAGTAATTTCTTTCTAAAATGGAACCAGAAACCTCTTGCCTATAATTTTTGTCCCAAGCTATATAGTCCCATGTGCTACAGAAAAGCACAAAACACAGGTGTCCCTCATCCACACAGTAACCCTCCAACAGAGGCAGATTTACTGTGAAATCAATAAAGCTTAAGCTTCAAGCCCCGCATGTGCATGAACCACTTCCAAAACCCTGGGAGGGGCCCCAGAAATAGTTCTGAAGGCCATATGTATTTCAGATTAGCAAAAATAGGATATTTTAAGCACAGTCAATTAGGACAACTCTCTCTTCCCACTCCAACTTCTCCATTACATTTCTTCTCATGTCACGTGGTGTCAGAGGAGCTGGGGCAGTTTTGGAACTGATTACGGGGAGCTTCAGTTGGGAATATACTTAGTTTGGGTTTAGGGGGAAATGTTTATGAGGCTTGCAGTAATTCTCATGTATATCTAAGTTATCACTAACCAGTCCAATACATAGGAATGGTTTCTAGAAAATTGCTACTGCTCACTCTGTTAGGACACAAAGATGTATGGCCAGAGCTCATAACTCTGAGATGACTCAGAGGTCATACCATTCATAATATGAGTACATCCTAAGATGTCACAAGCCAGAAGTATGTGGGTAGTGGATGCTTGAATGTATGGAGTCAGAAGCTAGCTGATCAAGATTTATCTAATCATCAGGTGTGTAAAATTGTTCAATGGAAGCTTCTCTAGCTACATTTTCTAGTCTCAGGAATATACTCTACAATGGAGCATATACAATTATAAACACCATATATTGTTTTCTATGGGAATTGCACAGAATAGAATTCTTCAGAATTCTTGTAATTGTAGTGTATAAAATTGTAGCAGTACTATACATAAACACTGAGTTCACCTGTGACAGCTCATAAGTGAAAGAAACTTGATAGAGGTTTTCCCTAATTTGCTAACAAACCTAAACATTTATACAGTATTTTCAATAATGACTTGTGAAACTGATAGAAACCTTTCTAAAATATCATTAATAAAAAACAAATTTCAATCAACCATGCCGAAAAAGCTAATTTTCTCTCTATTCTCTCTGTAGAAGATATTACAAAATATTTGCCATAAAGTGATTAAAGAGGCAATCAAGAACACAGAGCAAAAAATACAGGGAAAAGAGTGCTATAAAGGTGTGTCATACAGTTAATGAATAATAAATAGTATTATATTATTTTTCTGGATTTTTAAATAAATGTGGTACATGTTCACATTTTTAAAATTTGAAAATTTTTGTCATTCTAAATATTCTCTTTAACAACTAATTTTGCATTCGTAATTTTGTATTAATTTTCATAGAAAGCCCCTCTTTCCAAATTGCATGAACTTTAAGCCCCCAAACAATTGATTCACCTCTCAAATATTCATAAACAGCAATTAGGTCTTTTTTCTTCTCTTCCCCAGGTAAACATCCTCAGGTGCTTTCCAGTATGATTCTGCTTTCCAGGTTTCTCATCAGCTACTGATTTATGGCCCATTTGCTCATTAACTAAGGCCCCACTCCCCTAAGGAGACTGGGGATGAGAAGGTTTTAATGCTTGGGAGAAGGCACAGCATAGCTTGGTAAAATCAGAACATACTTTGCATTGAACCTATGTGGGTTTGCATCCCAGACTTTCAAGTTACTAATCCTATTACACTAGGCACTGTTTCACCTTTACTTGAAGATTCAACTCCCTTATCTATAGAAATATGAACAATAATACCTAGCTCAAGGTGGAGCAATATAATACAAAAAATGTATATCACCTAGTTCAGCACTTGGCATATAGTAGATGATCGGGTAACATTTGCTCTTCTTTTCATTAGTGTTTAAACAGAAATACATGCTCTCTTCTGTACCTTTCACAGAGACTGGAGAAAGTTTGATTACATTTTTTTAAAATGTAACATTTCTCATTTAACAAGTGATGAAAAGCCTGTTTTTCCCTGGTGAGCTATCAGACAGATTGAGCAAATGAACCACTAGTCACTGAAATCAAGCCTAGTTAGGCCTGGAGGAGTTTCAGGCAATTATACCAAATTCTAACTTCCCAGAGGACCCTGTGGTTGTCAGCTGACTCCAGAAGCTTATGCTAGAACTTCTGGTGCTTCTCTGTGCCGTCTGTGTTCAATCCTGGGCGGGGGGCCAATTATCTGGAAGGAAGGTAAGAACGTGGGATACTATTTACACTAATTTCTTTATATATGGATTTATTAACCAGATTGAGAATTATCAATAGCTTTACGTTCTGACAGCCTCTATTTTGGTCATCACATGTTTAACGCATTAAACAGAAGAAGAACAGCTGGGGAGGGGATAAATAGGTATCTTTGGTTGCACTGAAAATGAGTTTGAAGTGAAGTAATGAAGAAGTCATGGTTAAAACTGGTTGCAATAATGAAGGTAATGGTAGTAATACATGATGTATGTATTTAAAGTTTCTGTGGTGTTCATGTTCCCACAGCCTGGGGGTGGGGGTGGGTATCAAAGTCAAATAATATACAAGCTATGTTGACAAAAATAAGATGAGTGGGACTAGGTACAGAGAAATAGATATCCATGATAAAAATGGTTGCGTGTGCGCACACACACACACACACACACACACACACTGTAAATATAACACTATGTGAAAGCTGATAGACCCAGGGGAGATGGGGAGGGTGGTGAACCTGACAGGTCCTGCCTATTGCATGGGAGCTGTTCTGATCCAAAGTATTTCTGTGTGTGAAAATGTGGCAGATCATTTTTTTCTCCAGCAAAGTTGGAAATCTGGAATTTTATGGTAGATCATGTAATAAAAATATTGGACCAGTTTAAAAGGAAAACAACACCTTCTGGGCCAAATATAAAGTTTGCCAGGGCTGCTCTGGCTCCTGCACAGACGTTTGTAACTTCTGCCCACAGATGAACTGCATCACCATGAGAGGAACATACAGCCCCAGACAGGCGCTGGGGTCAGGGATGAGGGAGGATGCCAGAGAAAAGCGGCTCAGAGGAGTGAACTGATATGTGGTGTATCATGTGTCTGTGGATATATTTATCTGTGGCAGGAGTAGGTGTATCTTCGGTGCAGGGAAGTATAGGTGCAAAGGCAGGGAGGTGTGGGTGGTGCATCTTGTTCTCAGATGCTCAACCAAGGGTATCACTGTGGGCACTTTGAAGATATGGGGAGAGAATTGATGGTCTGCGTGGTTGAAGAATGTACAATGTGGACTATCTTATTTTGTTTTGCTGGCAATTTAATTTTAGTCCCTGTTTCTTTATCAAAAGTATTTAGTATTTTTTTTCTTGATCTATTTACAGTGGAAAGACAGAATTTTTTCCAAATAATAGGACAAAAAAAGAAAGTGAAAAACACTCACACAGAATTCCTGTGTCCCTGTCTTTTCACTTGATTATAACAAATATGTGTACTTTATGAAAGTAATTTCTGCTAAAGCTGTTAAGAAGATGTAAAAGATTAGTTTGTATCTTTATAAATGCATACTTTTGGAAGAATTTACTGCCATGAAAGTGGGTGTAATTTAAAACTAGGTTTGCTCTTCCTCTCAAGTGTCTCGGTTTTCTCTCTTCTGTGTGTGTGTGTAAAAACAGGGAAAATACAACTCCTTTTCCTTAAAAAAAAAAAAAAAATCCTTATAGTTTTTATCATTGAGAGACCCTAATTAAAATGTTTCATTTGAAGGATTCTCTGCCAACCCAAATTCTTGTTAAGCAAATTCTTTATATTTCTTGCTGGTATATAAGGCTGCAGTATTCCTAGAGGGCAAATTTACAAAAGACCATTGAACCCAAATATACACCAACATATATTATTCCAATATTTTAAAACATAGATTGTTTCAGAAATGTTTAACACCTAGGAATGTATTAGTGAACAGATTTTATACGTATTACTTTGGAAAAATGAAATGATACATTAACATCGTCTTTAACCAATAGTATGTCCATCTAGTAAATATAAGAACAATCCCATTCTCACATGCCTCTGTTCTTCTTTATCATCAGGAAAGAAAATTGATAAGATTTTCTCTGTAACCCAAATTATTCTTTTTGCAATATCATTTTAGAACCTGCCTTTTTTGAATTTTTTTTTTTAATCTTTGAGGAGGCCAGTACATATTTGGTGATTTCTGTAAAATAAACTTGAAGTTCAGTTAATATAATTTAAAAATTTACTGATTCTTAGCATGTTCTATAAGCCAGGTGGATTCATTTTTCCATGTTTTACACCTTCCATTATTCTTGGGGATCAGAGATAGAGGGGAGTCATCACATACTAATTTAAGTGAATTATTAGTCAGATTGAGTTTCGTAAACTAATTATTTCTTACTCTTTTTTATGATTGTAATTGCATATAATTTTGTTTTGTGATACATCATTTATTTGCAATATCTATTACATTAAAATTATAACTGGAAAAAGTTTCTATGTAAGGAATTCAATATTTTAATTTATTAAATATTAGTTATTATAAGGGATTAGTATTTGGTTTTATCTTTAATGAATTCACGTGAAGAAGGCACTCTAAGTGTATACCGTTAAAAACAAAAGAATATTATGATAATTCATTCCTTTCCACAAAATTTCTGAGCAACATTCTGATTTTGGCTATGAATTTAAGTAGTATGTCTAAATATAACTGAATAAAGCAAGCTTTTGAAATATGCAATATATCACATTCCAAATGTATGAGAGGATATGACTGATCTCTTTCTGAATTATATTGTTAAGGGTTATCATATCCATCTGTAGATATTTGCAATAGCCTATGTATCATGCATCAACATAATTAACTTATAACCAAAAATGAAAATGATAAGGTTAATTTAGTTTATTTACCATGAGCTAAAACTGACCAGATAATTAGTAAATTAAGAGTGAATTAACTTTGTGAACTACCGTTATTATTTATGCAATAGAGGCCTTTGGATCTGCAACAGGAATAGGAACCGCTCAGTAATGTCTGTGCTTTGGTCGCTTATGGGACCAAATAACAATGATTTTCCTCCAACAAAGATAAATGGAAGACAGTTGATTTCTTTTATTAGACATGCATAATTCATCTTGAAAATAAGATTTTTTGATTAATAATTCTTATTATTAATTTTGTGGGGAAATTTTATTTCAAGTAATGAAGAACCATAAAACCAATATTAAATCTATCCATTTCGCGCTGCAGTTCTCATTGTTTAATCCTGTTTAACTAAGCCTTTGCTTCAGGCAGAGTGGCCTTCCTTCAATTAAAAGGAAGGGCCCAGTTCTTTTCTATCTCTAGGCTCTCTCTCGTACTGCCCAGTATGCTCCCCACCCTACCCTGCAAACATTCCTATGGCTGGCTCCTCACATTTTATCTCTCTGTGTTTTTTTTTTTTGTTTTGTTAATTAATTAATTAATTTATTTTTGGCTGTGTTGGGTCTTAGTTTCTGTGCGAGGGCTTTCTCTAGTTGCGGCAAGCGGCATGCACGGGCCTCTCACTATCGTGGCCTCTCTTGTTGCGGAGCACAGGCTCCAGACGCACAGGCTCAGTAATTGTGGCTCACTGGCCTAGTTGCTCCACGGCATGTGGGATCTTCCCAGACCAGGGCTCGAACCCGTGTCCCCTGCATTGGCAGGCAGATTCTCAACCACTGCGCCACCAGGGAAGCGCCTATCTCTCTGTTTTAAATGTTATTTCCCTAAAAATCTTTTGACATCTTGTTATTCTTTCACATCACATGCTGCCCTTGTCTTACGTTACCCTATTACAATGAGTATTTATTTGTTTGTTTGCTTTGTTCTCATCTGTTTCTCCAACAAGTATATACCTTTGTGAGAGAATACTTCATCTAGATATTCAGCACCTAGCACAGGCAGCAGCAGAGATAAATGGCTGAGTCACTAAGAACCACACTGGCTGCTTTGAATCCTGGCTCTGTCATTTGCAAAATCTCAGGCAAGCTTCTTATCCTTTCTGGGTGTCATCTGTAAAATGGACACTATAATTAGTACAATTAGAATAATAGAACAAAGATTACATGAATTAATATATGTAAATTACTTGGTACAAAACGAGGCCTTATTAAATGTGAGCAAGCTAGATATCACAGTGTTGGGTACATAGTAATTAATCAGTAAACATTTGCTGAGTGAATGAATGCTATAATAGGGCTCTGATATCAGAAAGACTGGGATTTGAATGTCAGTTCCATCACTTATGACCTTGACAAAGTTACTTAACTTTTTTGAGCCTCAGTTCTCAGTGTATAAAATAGTGTTGACTTTCTTGACACTTTTGTTAAGGATGAAAGGAGGTGTTTTTTTACAGCATGTTTTATGATTTCTTCTGGTTAAAAAAAAAAAGAAGCCCTAGTACTGTTCCTATTCTAGGCATATGGTGTTCAACAGCCTTGCCTGAGGCCATTTGTACCTGTTGTTAAGATAATTATCCTTAACAGTTTTTAGTCATTAAAACTGTTTGGTTATAAATAACAAAACCAAATTCAAGCTAACTTTAGCCTAAATGAATTAAGAAATTAATGAAAGCACATTTATTATTAACTAGCAGATTGAACAATAATTCTTCATGGTATGTTCACAACCTAAATTTACTGTTGTTCTTCATTGCACCTTTAAACTTTATGGATTTGGTCTTTTCCTTTCTTGAATGAAAACCCTAGCTTTTCTTTTCACTCCCACAGGATAGAAGAGTCCTATGGTCACCTTAAATCACAAACATAATTTCAATTTAGTAATTAGAATACACTGGTGTATTTGTTTTCTATTGTTGCTATAGCAAATTAACAAGAACTTGATGGCTTAAAACAAATTCATTGTCTTACAGTTCTATAGATCAGAAGTCCAACATGGACTTCCCTGGGTTAAGACTGAGGTGTCTACAGGATTGTGTTCCTTTCTGGAAGCCTGAGGAAGAATCTGCCTTTTCCAACTTCTAGAGGCCACTTGCATTCATTGGCTTGTGTCCCCGTCCTCCATCTGAAACATAAACAATAGCAGATCAAGTCTTTTTCACATCGCATCCCTATGAGCCTCTTTTCTGTCTGTTCCTCTTCTGCTTTTAAGGACTCATGTTATTAGATTGGGCCCATCAAGATAATTCAGGGTAATCTCTCCATCTCAGGGTCAGCTGATTAGTAACTTTAATTGCATGTACAACCTGAATTCCCTTTTGTCACGTAACATAATAAGTACACAAAAGTTCAAGGGATTAGGACTTGGATGTCTTTGGGGGCCATTATATTGCCTACGATATCTGGCCTGTCTAATATTAAAATAATACAGGCTTCTAGATTGGGATTTTCTGTACATTAAGCCTTATCAGGTATGAGTCAGGATGCTTCCATTTTTACCTTCCAGTGGTAGCAAATGCATTTTACATTCTAAAACTTTCCACATGGTCCCACTCAAGTCCCTCTACTCAGGCTCGTGATTCAAAGTTACCATTCTCCCAATCTTTCCCCCAAAAGATGGATTAGTGTCACAGCACAGCAATTGCTCTCTACAAAGAAAGCCGTTCATCAATTCCTTCACCAAATGTTCTCTTACACTCCCTCTAATTAATATCACTATCACTGGTCAGGCTAAAGGATCTGAGAGTTAACAGAACAGGCTCTTGAACAATTTCTTTGTGAATTTAATGTGTGTAGGGTCAAAGAGGTGTTCTTCTCACATTCGTTGAGGCAAGAAGAATCCAAATAGCCTGGTACATAAGTTTAAGTCACTGTATCATGGAATCTAAAGGCTAGGTCTTCTGAAAGACTGAAACTACAAAAGGCCATGAGTAATCCAAACTAATTTCTCTATCTTTTATCTCTCTTTCTTCCTACAGATCAGCTTCATTATTCTCCCTTCTGTGAATAGCTGTTCTATGGTCCTTGGCCTCATGGCTGAAATGGCTATGTATATAGCACCTGGTTTTACATATTATAAGCCTAACCTTAATTCTCTTTCAAATTTCCCGGAGGCAAAATCTCTGCTCTCCCTAGCTGGAGCTTTACATACATACTGGTCCAATCAACTGTAACCTGTGGAGTGAGCTGTATTATACAGAACAAAATGCTCCACTCCTGTAGATTTGGGGAATAGATAAGGGAGGATCATTGTGACTTGGGAAAACCTTCCAAAAACTGTATCACAGTAGTCTGTAAATCTTATAGTAACAATAAAATAAAACCAATAATCATTATTATAGTCAAAGTTTGTTGAGAGCCTTTTAAGATCAAGGCCCTGCATTATAACATGGAACTATCACCTCAGCCCCATGTGGAGGTTCAGTTGTTTTCTCCATTTTA